>NW_027532001.1:13308-13540 GCF_008692635.1 Crocuta crocuta | reverse complement strand
TTGCAACATAAAGCTTGTGAGTGATCCTTCTAGTACTCCTTCCATGACTTATTGCTACCTAGTTGTGATTACTGCACTAATTAAAGAGCATTACAAGAATACATGGAGTACTTAATTGTGCTTGTTATCACTGTCTAACATTTTTATGCTATTATTTTGTCCCAAAAAATTCATTATTGATAATTAATATTCAGTTCATTCTTTCTCATTGAAATAATTGTCAGAGAGTTGG
>NW_027532001.1:563-13251 GCF_008692635.1 Crocuta crocuta | reverse complement strand
GTTTCCCAGTTATTTCACATTTCCTCCAGCTACACTTCTATGGTGGAGGTATGAGGGCAGATCAAACATTAGTAGTCCAGCTTCTCAAGCAAGTAGAAATCCAGGGCATGTTGCACGACTGAACATTTCCTGTATGGAAGAGCAAGAAGAAGATNACTATGTTAAACAACAGTGGTGAGAGTGAGCATCCCTGTCGTGTTCCTGATCTCAGGGGGAAAGCTCTCAGTTTTTCCCCGTTGAGTATGATGGTAGCTGAAGGCTTCTCATAGATGGCTTTTATGATGTTTAAGTAGGTTAAAAGGGAGAACTTCTTAATAGTTGTTGAAAAATAACAACTACTCATCTAAAAATGCAAAATGAGATGTCATAAAACTATTATTTCTTTCCCAACGTTTTTTTTTGTAATTTTAGTTAACATACAGTACAATATTGGTTTGATTTCAGGAGGAGAATTCAGTGTTTCATCACTCAACATACAACACCCAGTGCTTATCCGAAGTTCCCTCCTTAGTACCCATCTTAGCTTATTACCCACCCACATGCCTCCATCAACCCTCAGTTGGTCTCTATTGTTGAGTTCCTTGTGATTTGTTTCCCTCCCTCCTCTTTCCCCCTTCCCATATAATTTATCTGTTTTGTTTCTTAAATCCCACATGTGAGTCAAATTATATAGTATTTGTCATTTTCTCATTAACTTATTTAAGTTACCAAAATATGTTCTAGCCCCATCCATGTCATTGCATATGGGAAGATTTCATCCTTTTTGATGACAGTGATATTCCGTGGAATAGATATAGATAGATAGATAGATAGATAGATAGATAGATAGATAGATAGATAGATATAGATAGATGATAGATAGATAGATAGATAGATAGATAGATAGATAGATAGATAGATAGATGGATAGATAGATAGATACCACACCTTATTTATCATTCATCAGTTAATGGACATTTGGGCTCTCCATTGTTTGGCTATTGTTGATAATGCTGCTATAAACATTGGGGTGCATGTTCCATTTTAAATTTGTATTTTTGTATCCTTTGAGTAAATATCTAGCAGTGCAACTGCTGGATTGTATGGTAATTCTATTTTTAGTGTTTTGAGGAACCTCATTATGTTCTCCAGAGTAGCTACACCAATTTGCATTTCCACCAAAAACGAAAGAGAGTTTCCCTTTTTCCTTATTCTTGTCAACACCTGTTTGTCCTTGTGTTATTGATTTTAGCTATTCTGACAAGTGTGAGGTGGTATCTCATCATAGTTGTAATTTGTATTTCCCTGATGATGAGTGATGTTGAGCTTCTTTCCATGGGTCGGTTAGCCATCTGGATGTCTTCTTTGGAAAATTGTCTATTCATGTCTTCTACCCATTTGTTCACTGAGTTTTTTTGTTTTTTGGGTTTTGAGTTTGATAAATTCTTTATAGATTTTGGATGCTAATCCTTTATCATATATGTTGTCTTCAAATAACATCTCCCATTTATATAGGCTGCCTTTTGGTTTTGTTGATTATTTCCTTCACTGCAGAAGCTTTTTGTCTTGATAAAATTCCAATAGTTCATGTTTGCTTTTGCTTCCCTTTCCTTTGGTCATGTGTCTTAGTAAGAAGTTGCTCTGACCAAGGTGAAATAAATTACTGTGTTCTTCTCTAGGATTTTGGTGGTTTCCTGCCTTGCATTAAGGTCTTTAATCAATTTTGAATTTATTTTTGTGTATGGTGTAAGAAAGTGTTCCAGTTGTATTTTTCTGCATGTCACCTTGCAGTTTTCCCAACCCAATTTGTTGAAGAGACTCTTCTTTTTTTTNTTTTCTCCTTTATGGAAGATTAGTTGGCCATATAGTTGTGGGGCCCATTTCTGAGTTCTGTATTCTGTTCCATTGATCGATTTCTCTGTTTTTGTGCCAGTGCCATACTTTCTTGGTGAGTACACCTTTGTAATATAGTGTGAAATTAAGAATTGTGATACCTCCCATTTTGCTTTTATATTTCAAAATTGCTTTGGCTCTGTGGGGTCTTTTGTAGTTCTGTACAAATTTGAAGTTTGTTTTAGTTCTGCAAAAAGTGCTGACGGTATTTTGATTGAGATTGCATTAAATGTGTAGATTTCTTGGGGTAGTTAGATATTTTAACACTTTTTTAAAATCCTTGAGCATAGAATACTTTTCCATTTCTTTGTGTTATCTTCAATTTCTTTGTTAAGTGTTTTATAGTTTTCAGAGTACAGATCTTTTACTATTTTAGTTATGTTTATTCCTAGGTATCTTATTTTTTTGGTACAATTGCAAAAGGGATTGATTGCAAATCATTTCTTGATTTCTCTTTCCGCTGGTTCATTATTGGCATTTAAAAATGCAATAGATTTCTGTACATTGATTTTAATCCTGTGACTTTGCAGAATTCATGTATTAGCTCTAGCAAGATTTTGGTGGAGTCTTTAAGGTTTTCTACATAGAGTATCATTTCATCTGGAAATAATGAAAGTTTGACTTCTTCCTTGAAAGTTTGGATGCGTTTCATTTATTTTTGTTGTCTGATAGCTAAGGCAAGACTTCCAATATTATGTTAAATAGAAACGTGACAGTGGACAATTTTGTCTTGTTCATGACGTTATGGGAAAACTCTCATTTTGTCCCCATTGAGGATGATATTAGGTGTGTGTGTTTTATATATGCATGATCTATGTTCCGTATATCTCCTACTTTGTTAAGGATTTTATCAAGAATGGATGCTGTTGGGGCGCCTGGGTGGCTCAGTCAGTTAAGCGTCTGACTTCGGCTCATCTTGATCTCACAGTTCATGGGTTCCAACCCCGCATTGGGCTCTGTGCTGACAGCAAGCTCAGAACCTGGAGCGTTTCAGATTCTGTATCTCTCTCTCTCTCTCTCTCTCTCTCTCTGTCCCCCTCTCTGACTCTTCTCTGCTTGCGCTCTTTCTCTCTGACTCTCAAAAATAAATAAAAAAAATTTAAAAACTTTAAAAAAAGGATGGATGCTGTATTTTTTCATGTGCTTTTACTGATTCTGTTGAAAGAAACATATGGTTCTTATCTTTTATTAATGTAGTGTGTCACATGGCTTGATTTGTGAATATTCCTGTGGTCCAGGGTGAAATACCATTTGATCACGGTGAATAATTCTTTTAATGTACTGCTGAATTTGATTTGATATAATTTAATTGAGAACTTCTGCATCCATGTCCATCAGAGATATTTGCCTATAATTCTCCTTTCTAGTGGGATCTTTGTCTGGTTTTGGAATTAAGGTAATGATGGCTTCATAGAATGAGTTTGGAAGTTTTCTTCTCATTTCTATTTTTTGGAACAGTTTGAGAAGAACAGGTATAAATTCTTCTTTAAGTGTCTGGTAGAATTCCACTGGGAAGTCATCTGACCCAGTTCTCTTGTTTTTGGGCGATTTTTTATTACTGATTCCATTTCTTTGCTGGTTATGGGTCTATTCAAATTTTATTTTCTTCCTGTTTCAGTTTTGGTAATTTGTATGTTTCTAAGAATTTGTCCATTGCTTCCAGATTACCGACTTCTTTGGAAATAATAACTTTTCATAGTATTCTCTTATAATTGTTTCTATTTTTGTGGTGTTGCTTGTGATATCTCTTTCATTCATTCATAATTTTTATCTATTGGGTCCATTCTCTTTTATTTTTGGCAACTCTAGCTAGAGGTCTATCAGTTTTGTTAATTCTTTGACAAAACGGCTTTTAGTTTCATTGATCTGTTCTATATATCTATACCTATATCTTTACTTCTGCTCGAATCTTCATTATTTACCTTCTTCTGCTGGTTTTACACTTTTTTTTTCCTGTTCCTTTTCTATCTCCTCCTGTGTAAGGTTAGGTTGTGTGTATTTGGGACTTTTCTTTGCATCTTGAGATAGGCCTGAATTGCAATGTATCTCCTTCTTAGAACTGCCTTTGTTGCATCCCAAAGGGTTTGGACTATGGGATTTAATTTTCATTTGCTTCCATGTGTTTTTAAAATTTCTTCTTTAATTCCATGGTTAATCATTCATTCATTCTTTTTTTTTTAAACAAAGAGTTTATTGTCAAGTTGGTTTCCATATAACACCCAGTGCCCATCACTACAAGTGCCCTCCTCCATCCNTTCCTCCTAATCCTCCTATATGTGCAAACTTATGGTATTTGTCCCTCTCTGCCTGACTTAGTTCACTCAGCATAACACCCTCAAGGTCCATCCATGTGGCTACACATGGCCAGATTTCATTCTTTTTCATTGCCATATAGTATTCCATTGTATAGATAAACCACATATTCTTGATCCATTCCTCCATTGATGGACATTTAGGCCCTTTCCATATTATAGCTATTGTGGAGAGTGCTGCTATGAACATTGGGGTACATGTGCTCCTATGCATCAGCATTTCTGTATCCCTTGGGTAAATTCCTAGCAGTGCTATTGCTGGGTCATAGGGGAGTTCTATTGTTAGTTTCCTGAGGAACCTCCACACTGTTTTCCAGAGGGGCTGTACCAGTTTACATTCCCACCAACAGTGTAGGAGGGTGCCCGTTTCTCCACATCCTCGCCAGCATCTAGAGTTCTCTGATTTGCTCATTTTAGCCACTCTGACTGGCGTGAGGTGGTATCTCAGTGTGGTTTTGATTTGTATTTCCCTGATGAGGAGGGATGCTGAGCATCGTTTCATGTGTCTGTTGGCCATCTGGATGTCCTCTTTGGAGAAGTGTCTGTTCATATCTTCTGCCCATTTCTTCACTGGGTTGTTTGTTTTCTGGGTGTGGAGTTTGGTGAGTTCCTTATAGATTTTGGATATTAACCCTTTATCTGATATGTCATTTGCAGCTATCTTTTCCCATTCTGTCAGTTGCCTATTAGTTTTATGGATTGTTTCCTTTGCTGTGCAGAAGCTTTTAATCTTGATGAGGTCCCAATAGTTTAAGTTTGCTCTTGATTCCCTTGCTTTGGGGGATGTGTCAAGTAACAAATTGCTGCGGTGGAGGTCAAGGAGGTTGTTTCCTGCTTTCTCCTCTAGGGTTTTGATAGTTTCCTGTCTCACGTTCAGGTCCTGTATCCATTTTGAGTTTATTGTTGTGCATGGTGTGAGAAAATGATCTAGTTTCATTCTTCTGCATGTTGCTGTCCAGTTATCCCAACACCATCTGTTAAAGAGGCTGTCTTTTTTCCATTGGATATTCCTTCCTGCTTTGTCTAAGATTAGTTGGCTGTATACTTTTGGGTCCAATTCTGAGTTCTAAATTCTATTCCATTCGTCTATATGTCTGTTTTTGTGCATCATTCATTCTTTAGTAGGATGTTCTTTAACTTCTATTAAAGGAGGGCTTTTCAATTTTTTTTAATGTGGTTGACTTCATATTTCATAGCATTTAATCCAAAAATATGCACAGTATGGTCTGTTTTTGTATTTGTTGAGTGACAATTTATGACTTAATATGTGGTGTATTTTGGAGAACGTTCCTTTTGCATTCCAAAAGAAAGTGTAGTCTGTTGCTTTAAGATGAAGTGTTCTGAGAACATCTGTTAAATCCATCCAGTCCAGTATGTCCTTCAAAGCCATTATTTCCTTGTTGATTTTCTGCTCATATCATATTTCCCTTGCTATTAATGGGGTGCTAAATCATCTAGTATTATTGTATCATTATCAATGATTTTTTAATGTTTGTTATTAAGTTATTTATATATTTATGTGCTCCCAAGTTGAAAGCATGAGTATTAAAAATCGTTATATCTTCTTGCTGTATATAGGTTTAATTTTTACATAACACCCTTCTTCACCTCTTGTTACAGTCTTTCTTTTAAAATCTAGTCTGTCTAAGTATGGCTACTCTTGCTTTCTTTTGTTACCCATTGGCATGATAAATGGTCCTCAGTACCCTCACTTTCAATCTTCATGTGTCCTTAAGTCTAAAATGAGTCTCTTGGGGCGCCTGGGTGGCTCAGTCGGCTAAGCTTCGGACTTTGGCTCAGGTCATGATCTCACGGTTCGTGGGTTCGAGCTCCACGTCGGGCTCTTTGCTGACAGTCAGCTCAGAGCCTGGAGCTTGTGCCAGATTCTGTGTGTGTCTCTCTCTGATCCTCCCCTGCTCTCTCTCTTTCTCTCTCTCTCTAAGACATAAATAAAACATTAAATAAATAAATAAATATATAAATAAATAAAATTAGTCTCTTGTAGGCAGCATATACATGGATCATGTTGTTGTTGTTGTTTTATCCATTTTGATACCTTATGTCTTTTGATTGGAACATTTACTTCATTTATATTCAGAATGATTAATGACAGATATGAAATTAGAGATACCTAGGTGGTTCAGTTGGTTAAATGTTCAACTCTTGATTTCAGGTCAGGTCATTTCATGGTCCTTGAGATTGAACCCCACATCAAATTCTTCACTGAAAGCATGGAGCCTTCTTTGGCTTCTCTCTCTCTCTCTGTCTATGCCCCTCTCTCACTTGTGTTCTCTCTCTCTTTCTCTCTCTCTCTTTCAAAATAAATAAACTTTAAAAAAGAAAGATATTTATTTAGTGCCATTGTGTTGCTGGTAGAGTTGATGTTTCTGCTGATGCTCTCTGGTCCTTTCTAATCTTTGTTGCTTCCCCCCCCACACACACACACACAGAGTCCCATTTAAATTTCTTTCATTGATGGTTTAGTGTAAAGAACTCCTTTAGTTTTTGTCTGAGAAACTTTTTNTTTTTCCCATTCAGCTCATTGAATATATCTTGCTACTCCTTTCTGGGATGTCATGTTCCTGTGGACAGATCTGCTCTGAACCCAATCTCTCTTCCATTGTAAATTAAAGACTGTTTTCCCTTGCTGCTTTCAGGATTCTTTCCTTTTCCATGTATTTTGTAAATTTGACTATGATATGCCTTTCCGATGGTTAGTTTTTGTTGAATCTAATGGGGGTTCTCTGTGCTTCTTGGATTTTGATGTCAGTATCCTTCCCCAGATTAGGTAAGTTTTCAGAATTTGTTTGAATAAACCTTCTGCCCCCACTTTCTCCCTCTTCGTCTTCTGGGACTCCTATGACATGAATGTTATTATATCTTAAAAAGTTGCTGAGTTCCATAAGTCTGTCTTCGTGATCCATGATTATTGTTTTCCTTTTCTTCTCAGTTTCATTATTTTCCAAAAGTTTATCTTCTATATCCCTAATTTGCCCCTCTGACTTTTCTATCCTCACTGTCATTGCATCCATCAGGGTTTGTGTCTCAGTTATAGCATTTTTCATTTTGGCCTGACTAGATTTTAGTTGTTTTATCTCTACAGAAGGTGGTTCTCTGGTATCTTCTATGCTTTTTTCAGCCAAGCTAGTATCCTAATAATTNACTAACTAACTAAATAAATAAATAAATAAATAAATAAATAAATAAGTTGAGGGGTGCCTGGGTGGTTAAGTCAGTTGAGCATCTGACTCAATTTTGGCTCACATCATGATCTCAAGGTCAGGGGATAGAACCCTGTGCCACGCTCTGCATTGAGCATGGAGCCTGCTTTAGATTATTTCACCCTTTCTCTCTGCTCTTTCCATGCTTGCTCACACTCTTTCAAAAGAAATTGAAAAAAATCAACTGAAAAAAATAAGAAAGTAAATAAAAATAATAAAAAATAAGGATAAAAATAAACAGGAAGCGAGATCCATTTTCCCCTACAAAGCTGAAACTTTGTAGCACTCTTTACTGACTAGACTTGGTGTGAACGAGGATTTTGTGCTGGTCTTCTGGGGGAAAAGCCTGATGCGTTGATTATTAGGGTGACTTCTTTCAGTGGAAATATGCCTCAAGGACTCAAGGCGATGGGGCTTGGTGTAAATGGTTCTGGCTTCCATTAGTTGGCGCTGTTTTGCTCCCTGAAGGCATTCAGCACTGAGAAGCAGAATGAATATGGCAGAGACCTGTTCTCTAGCCCTGGAGCTGAATGATGGCTCCATCCACTCTTAAAGGAATCCTCACAAAACAGCAATCAGTCACCCCTCTTGTGTCCTTGGTTTATGTGAGAACCCTGCATANTTGTAGGGACTCCTGAGGCGTTGACCTGCTCTGTTCCTTTGGGGAAGGATCTCACTGAGATTTTGCCAATCGATGCTAGGAAAGTGGTTGCAGAACCACGCAGCAGTTTAGAGTTTGTGTCAAACCACAGCAAAAATCTGGAACCCTTCCTTGCTATCCTCAGCCCCTATAACCCACTCTTTTGCCTGGAAATAGTGCAGCACATTGGCACCACCTGTCCATCTTGTGACCCAGGGGATCATCAGACCACACTGTCACTCCTGGGAGACCTTCCCACTTTGCCACCTGAGCACCTTTAAGTCCGGCACATCCCCCACTGCAGGGGACTTCTAAAGTTCAGATTTTGTGCTTTACTGCTTAGAATATTTTGCATTAGCTTCCACAAGTAGGCTCCCTACCCCCTGTCTTTCCTGCAGCTTTGTCTCCCCAAAATCAATCCTCTGCACCTCCTACCATCCAGAAGGTGGTTGTTTTTCAACTTTTAGACTTGCGATTTTTATCCTGTCAGACCTCTGATTGATTTCTTGGGTGTTCCGAATGATTTGATAATTATTTAGCTATGTTTTAGAGGTGAGACAAGCTTAGGGTGTCCTTACTCCTCTGCCTCCTTAATGCCCCACTCGAACAACAGTTATTTATAAACCCTTTCCTTTTCATAGGGTTCCAAAGTTTATATACAAATGCCCAGCTATTTCTACATTTCTTCCCTTCCCCCAAGTTAAAAACAAACAAACGCTATTGTACTTCTTTGTTTTACATATTCAAAACTACTTTAATTCAAACCCAGTATTCACTGACAAGGGCCAGTACCATACTGTTTTGATCACTACAGCTTTGTGATATAACTTGAAGTCCAGAATTATGATACTTCTGACTTTGTTTTGCATTCTCAAGGTTACTGTGGCTACATGGTTTCTTTTGTGGTTCCATACAAATTTTACAATTGTATGTTCTAGCTCTGTGAAAATGCTGTTGGTGTTTTGATAGGGATTGCAATAAATGTGTAGGTTGCTTTGGGTAGTATAAACATTTTAACAATATATTTTCTTCCAATCTATGAGCATGGAATGGCCTTCCGTTTTTTTGTGTTATCTTCAATTTCTTTCATCAGTGTTTTATAATTTTCAGAGTACAGGTTTTAAGCCTTTTGGTTAGGTTTATTCCTAGGTATATTCTTATGTTTTTGGTGCAATTGTAAATGGGATAGATTCTTTGATTTTTCATTCTGCTGCTTTTTTATTGTTGTATATAAATGCAACTTTACTGAATTCATGTATCAGTTCCACCATTTTATACAAAGCTATAGTGATCAAAACAGTATCATACTAGGACAAAAATAGACACATAGATCAATAGAACAGACTAGAAAACCCAGAAGCGAACTCACAACTATATATAGTCAACTAATCTTCAGCAAAGCAGGAAAGAATGTCCAATAGGAAAAAGACAGCAAATGTTGTTGATAAAATAGGACAGCAACATGAAGAAAAAAAAAAAAAAGGAAATGGACCAGTTTCTTACACAATGCACAAAAAGAAATTCAAAATGGATGAAAGACCTAAGTGTGAGACAGGAAACCATCAAAATCATAGAGAAGAGCACAGAAAATAACTTCTTTGACATGGACCATAGCATCTTCTTTCTAGATATGTCTCCAGAAACAAGGTGGAAAAAAACAAAAATAATATGTTGGGTCTTTATCAAAATAAAACGCTTCTGAAAAGTAAAGGAAACAATGAACAAAACTAAAGGCAGTCTACCAAATGGGAGAAGATATTTGCAAATGACATACCTGATGAAGGATTAGTATCCAAAGTATATAGAGATACTATAAAACTAAACACCTAATAAACAAATAATTCAATTACAAAATGGTCAGAAGGCATGAGTAGATATTTTCCCAACGAAGACATCCAAATGGCCAACAGACATATGAAAAGATGCTCAACACCACTCATCATTGGAGAAATGCAAATAAAAGCTACAAGGAGATGTTACCTAGTGCCTGTTACAATGGCAAAAATCAAAAACACAAAAAACAACAGGTATTGGTGGGGATGTGGAGAAAGGGGACGCTTTTCCACGTTTGGTGGTAATGCAAACTGATGCATACACTCTGGAAAACAATATGGAGGTTCTTTAAAAAAGTTAAAAATACAAGTACCTTAGGATCCAGCAATTACACTACTAGGTATTTACCCAAAGGATACAAAAATACTAATTCAAAGGGATACACGCACCATGATGTTACAACAACTTTATCTACAGTGGCCACAATATGGAAACAGCTCAAGTGTCCATTGACTGATGAATCTGATGAACGGATAATGGAATATTATTCTGCCATACAAAGAATGAAATTTTGCCATTTTCTATGACATGGATGGAGCTAGAGAGTATTCTGCTAAGTGAATATATCATTCAGATAAAGACAAATATGATATGATTTCGCTAATATGTGGAATTTAAGAAACAAAACAAATTAGCAAAGGGACGAAAAGAGAAAGAGACACTAAGAAACAGATTTTTAACTATAGAGAACAAATTGTTACAAGGGGGGAGGTGGGTGGGGAGATGTGTTATGGTGGTGATGGGGATTAAAGTGTGCACTTGCTGTGATGAGCAAACGGCGTTGTATAGAATTGTTGAATCACTATATTTTACGCCTGAAACTAATATTACACTGTATTTTAACTCACTGTAATTTAAATAAAAACTTAAAAAATCACAAAGGACTGGACTGTGCAGGGCAGATTACATCTATCCATTCGTAAACAGCCACACACTTGTATAGAGAAGATGTTTACTCTTTAGACATGGCTGATCTGCCTATTTGCAATTGAGCTCTGAAAATAAACCATAAGGTATCATGTGTAGTGTGTAAAAGTCACAGAAGTTTAAACTATTTTAAAAAGCTATTTTTAAATTTTTAAATGTTTATTCATTTTAGAGAGGGGGGTTAGAGAGGGACACAGAGAGAGGGAAACAGAATCTTAAGTAGGTTCCAGGCTCTGAGCTGTCAGCATAGACCCTATGAGGGGCTGGAACCCAAAAACTGAGATCATAACCTGAGCCAAAGTTCGACGCTTAACCACCTGAGCCACTCAGGTGCCACTTAAAAAAATTATTGGCCTTGGTTCTTCATAACAGGAAAATATATTTTCAGTTAAATTAAAGTCCTTTAATCAGAGAATATAAAAAAAAAAATATTTGGGTGTCTTATATGTAGGTAATGCCCAATGTTTGATGTCTAATTTTGATAACAGGTGAAATTGATTAATTTAAAGTGATTTCATACACACACAATTTACACACTCCATTTTATCATTTTTATTCTTTATGGACATACTTAAAGGACCCTTCAGTCTTTCCACTGCACCTCTCCCTAGTTCCTTTAGGCTCACATTTACTAGTAACTAAGTGACAAAGGAAGAGATCCGATTAAGGTCAAGTAGTGATAATTATGACCTGGCTGGCTGAGTCTACACACACACAAGTGGATAATTGAGGCAACTACCAGAAAGAATTATTGCTTCAATCATCTGGCTATTTCGGATGCGTGTGTTTTGAACTGAATTACCTATCTAATTGCTTCCATTTTCCACTTCACTTTGTGCAGGTACCCCAACGTTGCTAGATTCTAAGCTGATGAATATACTTTCGTAATTTACTGTTTCCTCCTTTCATTACTGATTTTTACACTAGCTTGACATTTCAAAAATCTAGTCCTCAGGAGGAGTTCTAGGTTGTTTTAAACTTAGCGATTTGAGCTCCAGTGTGACCTTGGTAAATTAGTGGTATCTCTTAGTACCCTCACTGAAAATTTAATAACATGGGATTCTTCAAGTTATGACATTCTGTGAATAATTTTGTCTCATCAATCTAGGATTAGGAAAGTCTTGAAAAACAGTAAAACTTAGTGTAAGGCCAATTTTCTCCATACAGCCAATGTCCATGCTGCTGATGCCAAATGCTGACAGTCCAGGGCTGGATTTGATCTCCAGAGCTGCAGTCCGAGGACTGATCTCCCCATAGCTATAGAGCTTGTGTGGCTGCTGTTCTTTTCTGAAAATTTGGCCAGGAAAGCACCATCATTTTCAAGAGAAAAATATCCCCTGTTTGTGCATATAAACATCAGAATGTCTGCTGCTGCTATTCCTTTAAAGCTTTTCCTTTCCAGATCAGTGACAGTTAACTAGCAGCAGAAACTGCCTGCAAGGAACACCAAACGGAACATAAAAGGTGAAAGAGTCTAGTGGAGTTTCTCGGAGGTGTCAAATATTTATTAAATGAAGCTGTTGAGCTGATTTTCAAAGGTATGTGTTTTAGAAAACTGTTAATGTGTTGAATTCAAGCCAATTACTTGGAATCCAAGTTTCTACAGTACCCTGATGTTAGTTTCTCATGTAAACACTATCTATTGCTTATGAAACTTTTCTTATGAAACCAAGCTGACACATTAGCTTAGCTAGGATTTACTTGCAGATAGAAGACTGTATTGGTAGATTGCTCACTCTTACTCTGGAAGGATTCTTAGCAAACAAATTCTGTCTTCCCAGGTTCAACTATTGCAGATAATATGTTAATGAATTTGTTGATGAGCTATAATCACATTGGTAAAATTTCCCAAACTAAGTTGATAACCATACCTATAAGTAGTG
>NW_027532001.1:0-512 GCF_008692635.1 Crocuta crocuta | reverse complement strand
ATCTCCGGACTACATTCAAATGATTCATAATGCTGTCTGAACAAACAGTTGAATATGTAATCACATTTTCCAAACGTCTTGTTTTGTTTATATTATATTTGTGATAAATCAAAGTGCAGAGGATAAGTGCCAGTTTAGAAAAGGCAAAAAAATACAGTTTCTACTACTTTCTGTCTTATGTTGTTACTATGAGACCCAAAGTTTGACATATTTTTTCTTATTAAAAATTCATGTGGCCTACATAAAGTATTCTTTTCCTTCTGGATACAATGAAGATATTCAGAACCGGTTGTGATTTATAGTGATATTTGGTGTATTTACTCAGAGTTTAAAATCTTGCAAGAAATCATTAATGACAGGAAAATTGCTTTTTGAAGAATCTCCCCAATTTTCTTAAAAGATCAACATTATTGCAAGGTGGATCATGATCAGAAAGTGGCAATAGGAGGAGGAGGGGGCAAGATGGGGGAGAAGTAAGGAGCTCCGTACATGCACTCGCGCCCATACATCAC
>NW_027532000.1:254523-255988 GCF_008692635.1 Crocuta crocuta | reverse complement strand
AGTGCAAGTACGGAGCTCCTTACTTCTCTGCCATCTTGCCCCCCCTCCTGGAATTTAATTTTTTTTTTTTAAAGAAAGAGTATAGAGCCTGTTCTCCAAATCTGCCCAGTTCCAAACCCTGGACTTGAGAACACCTGACATAAAACATTTAATAGAGCCTGAAAGATCCTGGGTTGCCTATAAACATGTGCTTGTTGTGTCACCAGAGTGGAACAATATGTGGGGACTCATCACCCACTATTCTGCCCTCTGGATTTTCTGCTCTAATTTGGATGGAGAAGACCTGGCTTCATTACCCAGATTGTAGGAGACTCAATCTACCCTCACTGGTTGTCAGATCTCTGAGGTTCTGCCCCTGACTCAGGTAATCAGCAGGGTCTATTGCCTTGACGGCTAATCAGGGCTCCCAGTTCCATATTGTAATAGAATCCAGAATAGAATTGAATGACTCTTTGAGCTGGGAGAACATCTAGTAAACTCCTTCACTTACTTGCTGTTGCAACTTTGGGCAAAATACTTTATCTTTCTGTGACTCAAGTTTCCTTATCAGTAAAATAAAGATCAAATAAATAGAAGCTACTTCTTATGGGCTTTATGAGGATTAAATGAGCAAATGTATGCAAAGCACTTAGAATAGTGCCTAAGTGTATGTTTCAGGTATGATGATGATGATTATGATGATTATCATGATGATTATCCTGCCCCTCCACATTACCAATGAGGAAACGAAGGCACAGAGTGGTAAAATCATTTGCTTAAGTTCCCACAGCTAGTATTAAAACCAAGATTTTAGCCCAGGTCTTTTGACCCAATGCTCTTTCTTCTAAGCCAAGACAAAACCACCCATGCAGAAAATGATTTCATAAGCATCTCAGAACCAGTTTTGGTCAATTTTGGATTTTTGGTCAAAGGTGAATTCTGTCGTGTATGGATGATCAAATTTTTAGGAAATATTCCAGAATCTACCACATAGAGGCACTCAATATTTCTTGAGTAGTGAATTGTTCTAAGCTTCTTCCATACTTTCTTACTCTACAATAGCTGGGAGGCCAATTTAATGCCATGCTTTAACATTTCGTTTCCACCTCCATACTGGAAAAGAAATGTTAAAATGCAATTGGAGGGATTTGGGGGTAGTTCTAAGGGAAACATTTTCTGGTAAAGAAAGTTTGCTAAGTCTTGGAACCAGTGGTGTGTTCATTGATGTTTAACAATAAACTCTCTGGTAGGGTAGGGGGTTTGGGAGAAGAGACTTAATTAGTAGCANTACCAGCCCCATTTTATAAAATGCAGCATTTGGAAGCGATGGACAGTAATGCACTATTATATAATATTTGCACCATGAAAATACTATTGTATAGATGTTATCTCATATATGTATATACTATATGTATAATAATGCAAAAAATAGTAAAATGTAGTAAAATATTTTGGAAGTGATGAGTTTTGAATACTTATTACCATT
>NW_027532000.1:249398-254480 GCF_008692635.1 Crocuta crocuta | reverse complement strand
TTAACTTAGTGTTGTTTCAGGTATACAATATAGAGATTCAACAATTCCATACATCACCCAGTGCTCATCACCATGAGTGCCCTCGTTAATCCCCATCACCTATTTCAGCCATCCCCCCCACTGATATCCCATGTGATAACCATTAGTTTGTTCTCCATAGTTAAGAGTCTCCTTCTCACTGAGTGACAGAATGGATTAAAAAAAACACCCATCTATATGCTGCATACAGGAGATCCATTTTAGACCTTAAGACACTTGAAGATTTAAAGTAAGAGTATGGAGAAACATCTGTCATGAAAATTGATGTCAAAAGAAAGCCAGAGGGGCAATTCTTATATTGGACAAATTAGATTAAAAAAAAAAAAGACTGTAACAGGAGACAAAGACACTATATAATAATAAAAGGGACAATCCAACAAGAAGATAGAACAACTGTAAATATTTATGCAGCCAACATGAAAACACCCAAATATATAAAACAGTTATTAGCAAACATAAGGGAACTAATTGATGATGATACAATGACAGTAAGAGACTTTAACACCCCATTTATATCAATGGACAGGTCATCTAAACAGAAATTCAACGAGGAAACAATGGCTTTGAACAACATGGAACAGATGGACTTAACAGATATATTCAGAACATTCCATCCTAAAACAGCAGAATGCACATTCTTTTCAAGTGCACATGGAACATTATCTGGAATAGATCACATTTTGGGCCACAAAACAATTCTCAACAAATTCAAGACAATTGAAATCATACCATGCATATTTTCTGTCCACTGTGCTGTGCAATTAGAAGTCAACCACAAGAAAAAAATCTGGAAAGATCACAAATAAAAGGAAGCTAAATAACATGCTACTAAACAATGAATGGATCAACCAGGAAATTTAAAAAAGAATAAATAAAAATGTACATGGAAACAAAAAATGAAAACACAACAGTCCAAAACCTCTGGAATTGAGCAAAAGTGGTTCTAAGAGGGAAGTTTATAGCAATACAGATTTACAACAAGAAGCAAGAAAAATCTCAAATAAACGACCTAACCTAACCTTACACCTAAAGGATCTAGTAATACAACAAATAAAACCTAAAACCTGGAGAAGGAAAGAAATAATGAAGATTAGAGAAGAANACAGCTTCACAAGCAAATTCTACCAAACATTTAAAGAAGATTTAATACCTATTCTTCTCAAACTATTCCAAAAAAATAGAAAAGGAAGGAAAAATTCCAAATTCAATCAGTGTGGCAAGCATTACCCTGATACCAAAACCAGATAAAGACACTACCAAAAAAGAGAACTACAGGTCAATATTCCTCATGAACATAGATGAAAAGATTCTCAACAAGTTACTAGCAAACCGAACTTAACAATAAATTTAAAAATCCACTCACCACAATCAAGTGGCATTTATTCTTGGTTTCCAGGGATGGTTAAATAGTCACAGTCAATCAAGGCAGTACATCACATGAAATAAAGAAAGAATAAGAACCATATGACCATTTCACTAGATGCAGGAAAAACATTTAACAAAGTACAACATACATTCATTATAAAAAAAATAAATCTTTACAAAGTAGGACTGGAGGTAATATATCTCAACATAATAAAGGGCATATATGAAAAATCCAGAGCTAACATTATCCTTAATGGGGAAAAAAAATGACAGCTTTTCCCTTAAGGTCAGGAATAAGACAGGGATGTCCACTCTCACCATTTTTATTCGACATAGTACAGGAAATCCTTCCTACAGCAATCAGACAACAAAAAGAATTAAAAGTATCAGTAAGGTAGAACTTAAACTTTCACTATTTGCAGATGGCATAATACTATATATAGGAAATCATAGAAACTCTACAAAACCCTGCTAGAATGAATAAATGAATTCAGTAAAGTCAAAGGATACAAAATCAATATACAGAATTCTTTTGCATTTCTATACACCAATAATGAAGCAGCAGAAAAAGAAATTAAGAAAAGAATCCCATTTACAATTGCACCAAAAATAATAAGGTAACTAGGAATAAACCTAGTCAAAGAGGTGAAAGACCTATACTCTGAAACCTATAAAACACTGATGAAACAAACTGAAGATGACACAAAGAAATGGAAGGTCCATGTTCATGTATTAGAAGAAAAAATATTGTTAAAATGTTTATATTACCCAAAGCAATCTACATATTTCATGCTATCCCTATCAAAACACTAATAGCATTTTTCACAGAACCAGGACAAACAGTCCTAAAATTTGGTTGGAATCACAAAAGACCCTGAATTGCCAAAGCAGTTTTGAAAAAGAAAAGCAAATCTGGAGGCACCACAATTCCNAAAAAAAAAAAAAAGATACATAAATGTGTGGAACAGTATGGGAATCTCAGAAACAAACCCACAATTAAATGTCAATTAATCTTTGACAAATCAGCAAATCAGGGAAGAATATGCACTGGGAATAAGGCAGTTTCTTCAACAAATGCTGTTGGGAAAATTGGACAGAAACATACAAAAGAATTAAACTGGACCACTTTGTTACACCATACACAAAAAATAAATTCAAAATCGATTAAAGACCTGAAACCATAAAATTCCTAGAAAAAAACACAGGCAGTAACATCTTTGACATCAGCTGTAGCAACTTCTTTCTAGATATGTCTCCTGAGGCCAGGGAAACAAAAGCAAAAATAAACTATTGAGACTTCATCAAGATAAAAATCTTCTGCACAGCAAAAGAAATAATCAACAAAACTAAAAGACAACCTAGTGAATGGGAGAAGTTATTTGCAAATAGCCTAACTGATAAGGGACTGGTATCCAAAAGATATAAAGAAGTTAAAAAACTCAACACCCAAGAAAGGAATAATCCAATAAAAAATGGGCAGAAAAGGCTACTTGGGTGGCTCAGTCGGTTAAGCGTCTGACTCTTGATTTGGGCTCAGTCATGATCTCACGTTTTCATGAGTTCGAGCCCTGCATCAGGCTCTGCGCTGACTAGGCAGAGCCCACTTGGGATTCTCTCTCTCTCTCTGACCTTTCTCCCACTCATGCTCTTTCTGTCTCTTTCAAAATAAATACATAAACTTAAAAATTATCTTTTTAAAAACTTTTTAATGTTTTATTTATTTCTGAGAGAGAGAGAGACAGCATGAGCAAGGGAGGGTCAGAGAGAGAGGGAGACACAGAATCTGAAGCAGGCTCCAGGCTCTGAGCTAGCTAGTCCCGACGCAGGGCTCAAATCCACCAACTGTGAGACCATGACCTGAGCCGAGGTTGGACGCTCAACCGACTGATCCACGAAGATACCCCTTAAAAATTATCTTAAACGTGTATTTTTAAAAAATGGGAAGAAGACATAAATAGGCATTTTTCCAAAGAAGACATCAAGATGGCCTACAGACACATGAAAAGATGCACCACATCACTCATTCATCATCAGGGAAATAGAAATCAAAATTACAATGAAATATCACTTCACACTCAGAATAGCCAAAATTAACAATACAGGAAACAAGATGTTGACAAAGATGCAGAGAAAGGGGAGCACTCCTACACTGCTGGTGGGAATGCAAATTAGTGCAGTCACTCTGGAAAGCATATGGAGTTTCCTCAGAAAGCTAAAAATAACCCTAACCCAAACCCTAAACCTAACCCTAACCCTAACCCTGATCTAGCCATCACACTACTTGGGTATTTACCCAAGGAATGGAAGAAAACTAATTCAAAGTGATACACGCAGCCCTATGTTTATATCAACATTATTTGCAATAGCCAAGATATGAAAGCAGCCCAAGTGTCCATTGATTAATAAAGTCACACACACACACACACACACACACACACACACACACACACACACACAGAGAGGAATATTACTCAGCCATAAAAAAGAATAAAATCTTGCCATTTGCAACAACATGGATGGAGCTAGAGAGTACAATGCTGAGCCAAATATGTCAGTCAGAGAAAGACAAACACCATATGATTTCACTCACATATGATATTTAAGAAACAAAACAGGCAAAGGGGGAAAAATAAGAAAAAGACAAATCAAGAAACAGATTCTTAATTATAGAGAACAAGCTGATGGTTACCAGAGGAGAGGTGGTTGAAGAAGTGGGTTAAATAGGTGATGATAGTTAAGGAGTTCACTTTCAGTGATGATCAGAGGGTGACATATAGAATTTTTGAATTACTATATTGTACACCTGAAACTACTATAACATTACATGCTTACTAACTGGATTTAAAATTAAAACTAAAAAAAGTCTGTTAACTTGTTTTTACTATCTCTTTTTTATCCTGTGTCCATTTGTTTTGTTTCTTAAATTGCAAATATGAGTGAAGTCATGTGCTATTTTTCTTTCTCTGACTGACTTGTTGCACTTAGCATTATATTCTCTAGCTCCATTCACGCTGTTACAAATGGCAAAATTTCATTCTTTTTTATGGCTGAATAACATTCCATTGTGTGTTTGTATTAAATCTTCTGTATCCTCATTTTTGAAATATTTTTATCATGATAAAACACATTAATGTTAAGTATATTTACATTGTTTCAAAGCATATCACTAGAACTTTTTCACCTTGCAACACTGAAACTCTATACCCATTAAACAAGTCCCTATTAACCAACCCCCATGGCAACCACCATTCAACTTTTTGTCTCTCTAAATTTGACTAATTTAGATACTCATATGTGAAACTATACAGTATTTTTCTCTTTGTGACTAGCTTATTTTACCTTGCACAATGTCTTTAAGAACATGTTGTAACATGTGCCAGAATTTCCTTCCTGTTTTACAGGCTGAATAATATTCCATGCATAGATATACCATATTTTGTTTATCTGATTATCCATTGATGGACATCAGGGTTGCTTCTATCTCTTCACTATTGTGAATAATGCTACTATGAACACGGGTGTTTATTTTTTTAATAGTTTATTGTCAAGTTGGTTTCCATATAACACCCAGTGCTCATCCCCACAAGTGCTCTCTTCCATGCCCATCACCCCATTCCCCTCCCCCCCACCCCATCTGCCTTCAGTTTGTTCTCGGCATTCAAGAATCTCTCATGGTTT
>NW_027532000.1:242544-249373 GCF_008692635.1 Crocuta crocuta | reverse complement strand
GCCCCGGAAATATTTAATCTTATTACTCTATACATTTTGTTTGTACCTGGGAACTTGTTAGAAATGCAGAATAGAACCCCAGACCCCAATCAGACCTACTGAATCAGATTCCCCATTTTAACAGGGAACTCCTTTGTACCCTAANAAAATGTATGTAAAAAGTATACAGGCATACCTCAGAGATATTGTAAGTTCAGTTCCAGACCACCACAATAAAAGGAATATCACAATAAGATGAGTCAAATGAGGGGCGCCTGGGTGGCTCAGTCTGTTAAGCATCCGACTTCAGCTCAGGTCATGATCTCACGGTTTGTGAGTTTGAGCCCACATTGGGCTCTGTGCTGACAGCTCAGAGCCTGGAGACCTGCTTCAGATTCTGTGTCTCCCCCTCTCTCTGCCCCTCTCATGCTCTGTCTCTCTCTGTCTCTCAATAATAAATAAATGTTAAAAAATTAGTCAAATGATTTTTTTGTTTTCTCAGTGGATATAAAAGTTATTTTTATATTATACTGTAGTCCATTAAATATGCAATAACATTATGCCTAAAAATCAATGTACATACTTTAATTTTAAAATATTGCTAAAAAATACTATCTATCATCTGAGGTTTCAGAGAGTCATTATCTTTTTCTGGTACAGAGTCTTGCCTTGATGTTGATGGCTGCTACTGATCAGGATGGTCATTGCTGAAGGCTGAGGTGACTGTGGCAATTACTTAATATAAGACAACAATGAAGTTTGCTGCATCAATTGACTCTTCCTTTCATGAACAATTTCTCTGTAGCATGCAATGCTATTTGATGACATTGTACTCACAGATCTTCTTTTTTTAACTATTTATTTTTGAGACAGAGAGAGAGAAACAGTATAAGCATGGGAAGGGTAGAGAGAGACACACACAGAATCTGAAGCAGGCTCCAGACTCTGAGCTGTCAACACAGATCCTGACTCGGGGCTCAAACTCACAAACTGCGAGATCATGACCTGAGCCAAAGTTAGATGCTTAACCAACTAAGCCACCCAGGCGACCCCAGAACTTCTTTTAATATTGGAGTTAAGGGGCGCCTGGGTGGCTTAGTCTGTTAAGTGTCCGACTTTCGCTTAGGTCATGGTCTCGCGGTTTGTGGGTTCGAGCCCCGCGTCGGGCTCTGTGCTGGCTGCCAGCTTGGAGCCTGGAGCCTGCTTCAGTCTGTGGCTCCCTCTCTCTCTGACCCTCCCCTGCTCATGCTGTCTCTCTCTCTCTCTCTCTCCTAGAAATAAATAAAACATTAAAAAAATATATTGGAGTTAATTCCTCAAACTCTGTGGCTGCTTATAAACTAAGTTTATGCAATATTCTAAATCCTTTGTTGTCATTTCAACAATCTTTGCAGTATCTTCACCAGGAGTAGATTACACCTCAAGAAACGACTTTATTTACTCATCCATAAGAGGCAACTCTTCATTTGTTAAAATTTTATCATGAGGTAGCAAATCAGAGAACTCTAGATGCTGGCGAGGATGTGGAGAAACGGTCACCCTCCTACACTGTTGGTGGGAATGTAAACTGGTACAGCCCCTCTGGCAGTGTGGAGNTTAGGTACAAAGACTTAAAAGTCAAATTACTCCTTGATCTATGGGCTGCAGAATTGATATTGTATTACCAGGCATGAAAACAACGTTAATCTCATTGTACATCTCCATCAGAACTCTTTGGTGACCAAGTGCAATATCGACGAGCAGTCATATTTTGAAAGAAATGTTTTTTTTTCTGAGCAGATCTCAACGGTGGGCTTAAAATATTCAGTAAGCCATATTGTAAATAGATGGGCTATCATCCAGGCTTTGTTGTTTCAATTTATAGANTTTTTTACAAATAGTTTATTGTCAAATTAGTTTCCACATAACACCCAGTGCTCATCCCCACGAGTGCCCTCCTCCATGCCCATCCCCCTGTCCTTTGAAATTTTTAAGCCAAACATTGGCTTCTCCCAGATTAGCATCCATAACTGTACCCCATAGCCCAACAGGCCCATATTTAATAATATGTCTGCTTGTGGCATGTTCATTTGGTGGGTTTCATATCTAAGCATCCTCCAAGTCACCCAGTCCTTTATTCTCTAGTCTGAGAAGACCTCATATAAAATTGTGATTCCTGACCTTCCCCAAAGTCTTTTTAACTCTACTATTCCTAGAGATTATGACTTTTATTTTACTTATGTGAAAGGCATTTTCAATACCACTATGATGTTTGGGTCTGGACAACTGCTAGGGGTAGGGGGTGGGGACAGGTAGGCCCCTGTGGGATGAGTCATTTGGGTTGGAGGTGTGATATCCCTTATTTAGCTAGGTAAAGAAGAAGTTCTGGCAAGGAATGAGGGCTCTCCAAGGCAAACTGTAAATTATATTTCTCATTACTTGTAGCCTTAATCTAGAACCAGAGCAGAGGTCCTGGAGACCAATGATCCAGGAGACTTCAGGGTCCCAGAAGCCACAGAACACAGTCTAGGAATTGGGGACTGGGAAATATGTTTATAACATTTATCTGCTTTTTCATGTATTTAGGAGTTCAACACTGGATCCCACCCAGTCTAAAGTGTAAGTAGCTTAATCTATATTCAAGCCAAATTCAAAGTAGGTCTGGGTTTCCAAAGATAGAATGTTAAAGCTATGTAGAAAACATAGCAAAAGGTCATTGCTGAGATTGATATACACAACTTTAAATGCCCCCACTCTCATATATACACTCTTTCCCTTCATAGGAGTTTCCAAGGTGTGCCTTCAGAACTCTGAAACACACAAGAATCACTGGATAAATCTGTACATTCTCTTTTTAAACATGGTTTTTTATTATGGGAACTTTAGAACATACACAAAGTAGAGAAAACAGTATCATGAACTCCCACGTATCCATTACCCAGCTTCAAAAATTAGTAATTTATCTATTCCTCTACCCACTACCTCACCATATTTCTCTAGATTATTTTGAAGCAAATACTTGACATCCTATCATTGTCTAAAAATAGTATGCATCTCTAAATAACAAGAATCTAAACATTATAACTACAATACCATTATCAAACTTAAAATGATTCCTTAATAACATCCAATAATCAATATTCAGATTTCCTTGATTGTCTCACAAATGTTACTTCCAAACAGTTATATTCCCTCAAGAAGCCTAATAAGGTTAGCCTATAAGGTTAAAATAACATTAAAATTGACTGACATGTCTCTTAAGTCTCTGCTAAGTTTAGTCTGGTACAATCTCTCTTCTCTGTCTCTGTCTCTATCTCTCTCTGTCTCTGTCTCTGTCTCTCTCTCATCCTCTGTATTTATTGAAGAAACTGAACTGGTGATTTGTCCTGTAATGTTTTCCACAGTTTGGTCTGCATTGTACACATTATATCTCTGAGATAGACTTTGATGTTCCCTTCTGTTCTATTTATTATAAATTAGAGCAATCTAGAGGCTTTATCAGATAGAGATTCAATTTTTTGGCGAGACTGCTTCATAAGCCGTTCTGTGTCATTTTATCTACAGGTATATAATGGTAGATGACTCTCTTTTTTGATGTTATAATATACTTTCTTTACAGATGAGGGAAACCAATTTATCTATCAAACGTCTTCTAATTTCCTATCCCATCGTACTTGCCCTATATATATCATTCCACCAGACTGTTGAAGGAGGCTTTTAATGAACGGATCAGGAAGATCACTGGGAACAGATGCCTACTTCTTCTGTTTCAAGCAGGACTTTTTAGTTTCCTAGTGTTCTCTGGCTCTAGTTCCAGTCCAGTATTCCTACAACAGAATTTAGAAAGGTTCCATTTGGGGGAAAAAGGCAGGGGTTGTTTCTCACTGTTTTAGCAAATCCTAAACAAGATGGAGCAAGGTGGCATCTTCAAGAAAGGGAAGAGAAAGGATTATTTGGCTCAGAACATAGGGTGGATTGTATGTACAAACTGGCAGGACTAGAAGGGTGAAGGGGATACTCTGTCTTCTGGGAGATGCATTCTGGGCTTGTTGCAAATGTAGCTGAGAAGAAGGAGAAAGGAGGAGGATGAAGAAAGTATGGAGAAAAGAATTCTGGGAAATCACCTTAAAGGGAGAGGTAACCTCTGGCCCTTCTGGTCTTTTTTTCTTTTTTAAATATAATTTATTGACAAATTGGTTTCCATACAACACGCAGTGCTCATCCCAACAAGTGCTCTCCTCAATGCCCATCACCCACTTTCCCCTCTCCCCCCCATCAATCCTCAGTTTGTTCTCTGTCTTTGGGAGTCTCTTATGGTTTGACTCCCTCCCTCTCTGTAACTATTTTTCCCTTCCCCTCCCCCATGGTCTTCTGTTAAGTTTCTCAAGATCCATATATTAGTGAAAACATATGGTATCTCTCTTTCTCTAACTGACTTATTTCACTTAGCATAATACCCTTCAGCTCCATCCACACTGCTGCAACTGGCAGGATTTCATTCTTTCTCATTGCCAAGTAGTATTGCATTGTATATATAAGCCATATCTACCTTATCCATTCATCAGTTTATGGACATTTAGGCTCATTCCATAATTTGACTATTGTAGAAGGTGGTGCTATAAACATTGGGGTATGTGTGCCACTATACATCAGCACTCATGCATCCCCTCAGTAAATTCCTAGCAGTGCTATTGCTGGGTCATAGGGGAGTTCTACTGTTAATTTTTTGAGGAACCTCTACATTGTTTTCCAGAGGGGCTGCACCAGTTTGCATTCCCACTAACAGTGCAAGAGGATTCACTTTTCTCCACAACCTTGCCAGCATCTATAGTCTCCTGATTTGTTCATCTTAGCCACTCTGATGGGCATGAGGTAGTATCTCAGTGTGGCTTTAATATGTATTTCCCTGATGATGAGTGACATTGAGCATTGTTTCATGTGTCTGTTGGCCTTCTGGATGTCTTTTTTGGAAAAGTGTCTATTAATCTCTTCTGCCCATTTCTTCACTGAATTTTTTTTCAGATGTGGAGTTTGGTGAGTTCTTTATAGATTTTAGATACTAGCCCTTTATCTGATATCATTTGCAACTATCTTTTCCCATTCCATTGGTTGCCTTTTAGTTTTGATGATTGTTTCCTTTGCATAAGTCTATTAAAGAGACTGTCTTTTTTCCATTGAATACTCTTTCCTGCTTTCCTTTTTTGGCCATACGTTTGTGGGTCCAAATTCTGAGTTCTCTATCTATTCCATTGGTCTTTGTGTCTGTTTTTGTGCCAATACCATATTGTCTTGATGATTACAGCTTTATAGTAGGAGCTAAAGTCTGGGATTCTGATGTATCCAGCTTTGGTTTTCTTCTTCTATGTTACTTTGGCTATTCAGGGTCTTTTGTGGTTCCATACACATTTTTGGATAGTTTGTTCTAGCTTTGAGAACAATGCTGGTGCAATTTTAATTGGTATTGCATTGAATGTGTATATTGATTTGGGTAGTATTGATATTTTAACAATAATTTATTCTTCCAATCCGTGAACATGGAATGTTTTTCCATTTCTTTGTGTCTTCTTCAATTTTCTTCATAAGCTTTCTATGGTTTACAGCATACAGATCTTTTATAGCTTTGGTTAGGTTTATTCCTAGGTATTTTACAGGTTTTTTTGTGCAATTGTGAATGAAATCAGTTTCTTGATTTCTCTATCTGTTGCTTCATTATTGGTGTATAAAAACGCAACTGATTTCTGTATGTTGATTTTATACCCTGAAACTTTGCTGAATTCATGGATCAGTTCTAGTAGGTTTCTGGTGGAGTCTGTAGGGTGTTGCATGTAGCGTATCACATCTTCTGTAAAAAGTGAAAGCTTAACTACATCTTTGCCAATCCTGATGCTTTTTATTTCCTTTTTTTGTCTGATTGCTGATGCTAAGGCTTCCAACACTATGTTAAACAACAGTGGTGAGAGTGGACATACCGGTCATGTTCCTGATCTCAAGGGGAAAGCTCTCAGGTTTTGTTTTTGTTTTTGTTTTTGTTTTTCCATTGAGGATGATATTAGCTCTGGGCTTTTCATATATGGCTTATATATGGCTTTTATGATGTTTAAGTATGTTCCTTCTATCCCGACTTTCTTGAGGGTTTTTATTATGAAAGGATGCTGTATTTTGTCAAATGCTTTTTCTGCATCTACTGACAGGATTCTATGGTTCTTATCTTTCTTTTATTAATGTGATGTATCACACTGATTGATTTGTGAATATTTAACCAGCTCTGTAGCCCAGGAATGAATCCCACTTGATCATGGTGAATAATTCTTTTTACATGCTGTTGAATTCTATTTATTAGTATCTTGTTGAGAATTTTTACATTCAATTCCTCAGTGATATTGGCCTGCAGTTCGCTTTTTTTGCTGGATCTCTCTCTGGTTTGGGAATCAAAGTAATGCTGGCTTCATAGAATGAATCCAGAAATTTTTCTTCCATTTACATTTTTTGGAATAGCTTGAGGATAGGTATTAATTTTGCTTTAAATGTCTGTTAGAATTCCCCAGGAAAGCTTTCTGGTTCAGGACTCTTATTTGTTGGGCAATTTTTGATAAGTGATTCAATTTCTTCACTAGTTATGAGTCTCTTCAAATTTTCTATTTCTTACCATTTGAGTTTTGGCAGTATGTATATTTAGGAATTTGCCCATTTCTTCCAGGTTGTCCAGACTTTCGCATATAATTTTTCATATTATTCTCTGATAATTGCTTGTATTTCTGGGGATTGGTTGTAATAAGTCCATTTTCATTCATGATTTTAAGTATTTGGTCCTCTCTCTTTTCTTTTTGAGAAGTCCAGCTAGGGAGTTATCAATTTTGTTTACTTTTTGACA
>NW_027532000.1:228620-242338 GCF_008692635.1 Crocuta crocuta | reverse complement strand
TATTTCTTTTTTTTAGAGATAGGCCTGGATTGCAATGTACTTTCCTCTTAGAACTGCCTTTAATGCATCCCAAAGGTTTGGATTGTTGTGTTTCATTTTCATTTGTTTCATATATTTTTAAATTTCTTCTCTAATTGCCTGGTAGACCCATTCATTCTTTAGTAAGATGTTTTTTTAACCTCCATGCACTTGGAGGTTTTCTAAACTTTTTCCAGTGGTCAATTTCAAGTTTCACAGCACTGTGATCTGAAAATGTGCATGGTATGATATCAATTCTTTAGTATTTATTGAGGGCTATTTGTGACCCAATGTATTGTCTATCTTGGAGAATGTTCCAACTACACTTGAAAAGAATGTGTATTCTGCTGCATTAAGATGAAAAGTTCTGAATATATCTGTCAAGTCCATCTGGTTCAGTGTATAGTTCAGGGCTATTGTCTCTTTACTGATTGTCTTTCTAGATGATCTGGCCATTGCTGTAAGTCTAGCATTAAAGTCCCCTCAATTACCACATTCTTACTTATAAGATTGCTTATGTTTGTGATTAATTTTTGAAATAAATTTGGAAGCTCCCGAATTCAGTGCATAGACATTTATAATTGTTAGCTCTTCCTGATGGATAGACCCCATAATTATTATATAATGCCTTCTTCATCTTTTGTTACAGCCTTTAATTTAAAGTCTAGTTTGTCTGATATAAGTATTGCTACTCCAGCTTTCTTTTTATTTCCAGTTGCATGATAGATAGTTCTCCATTTCCTTACTTTATTTTCTTTTTTCTTCTTAAATAGTTTATTGTAGAGATGGTTTCCATACAACACCCAGTGCTCATCCCAACAAGTGCCCTCCTTCATGCCCATCACCCCCTTTCTCCTCTCTTCCACCCCCATCAGCCCTCAGTTTGTTCTCAGCATTCAAGGGTCTCTCGTGGTTTGCTTTCCCCCCTCTCCTCAACTATTTTTCCCCTTCTCCTCCCCCATGGTCCTCCGTTAAGTTTCTCCTAATCCACCTATAAGTGAAAGCATATGGTATCTGTCCTTCTCTGACTGACTTATTTCACTCAGCATAATACCCTCAAGGTCCATCCATGTTGCTACACATGGCCAGATTTCATTCTTTCTCATTGCCATGTAGTATTCCATTGTATAGATAAACCACTTCTTCTTGATCCATTCGTCCATTAATGGACACTTAGGCTCTTTCCATGTTTTGGCTATTGTTGAGAGTGCTGCTATGAACATTGGGGTACATGTGCTCCTATGCATCAGCACTCCTGTATCCCTTGGGTAAATTCCTAGCAGTGCTATTGCTGGTCATCGGGGAGTTCTACTGTTAATTTTTTGAGGAACCTCCAAACTGTAGACTGCACCAGTTTACATTCCCACCAACAGTGTAGGAAGTTGCCCATTTTTCCACATCCTTGCCAGCATCTAGAGTTTTCTGATTTGTTCATTTTTTAAAATGTTTTATTTATTTTTGAGAGAGAGAGACAGCGTGAGCAGGGGAGGGTCAGAGAGAGAGGGAGATACAGAATCTGAAGGAGGCTCCAGGCTCTGAGCTAGCTGTCATCACAGAGCCCAATGCAGGGCTTGAACCCATGAGCCATGAGATCATGACCTGAGCTGAAGGCGGATGCTAAACCGACTGAGGCACCCAGGTGCCCCACCTGTGGCCTGTTTTATCCCCCAAGTTCACAATCCCTCACCTATGACCCATCAGGTTGTTCAGGTGTCTCCCTGGTAAACTCAGTCTCTTTTCCTCCCAGACTCTTGGGGTTCAAAGTCCTTTGGCTTCAGCTCTTCTTTGTTTGAGAGACACAGGAAGTACTGATCCCCCTACTTCTCTGCCATGTTGCCTGTCACTGCTGGTCTTTGTGGAAGGGAAAGAAGAGGTTTCCAGGTTTGTTCAAAAAGACCTTTCTGCCTAGAAATTACCTGGTGACTTATTGGCAAGTTCAGACACTTAGTGTAGACTGGTTCATTACTGATTTTTGTCCATTTTAGATTCCCATTCTGTTTCAAGCACCAAAGTGGGCAACAAATTGGGCATGAGCTATCTGGGAAGTCCTAAGTTTTGGAAAGACCATAAGAGGTCATCTTCATTCCCCAGACTTCCTAAAAAAGCCAAATTTCTTTTCCTTCCAGTTTTGTTTCCTTCTTTAATAATCTTCACCACTGGGCAGACTTTTCTCAGAGTTAACTCAAATCCTTCCTTATAAAGTATAAACCCATTTTCTCTATTTCTTTCCTTCATGGAGAGGAAGTAAAACTCTTAGCTGTAGCAAAGAACTCAAGGATGTAATACTTAGTTCAGACCTTTATTATTTACCTGGCTGATGATGGCACCAACGTATCTTTCTGCCTCTTTTCTCACTACTCCCACCATCATCCAGTCTGTGGCCAGATTAATCTTCACAAGGCACAGCACTGTTCATGTTAGAAAAGTTGTAGAATATTGTATTCAGAGTGTGGGCTCTGGAAGCCAGACTTCTTGCTTGACCAACTATCTTGGTTCACCTGCTTCTTAGCTGTGTGACCTTAATTTCTCTGGACCTCAATTTCCTCATCTGTAAAATGATATACTGTGAAGATTAAATGAGTTGGTATGTTACATGCACTTAAAACAATGTCTGGCACATAGTTTTGGCTTTGGTTTATGACATTTCTTCTGCCAGTACTAATTATTGCCTATTATCTCCCATTTATGCTTTTTGAAATCCTACCATGCTTCTAAGCCCAGCTTAAGTGCTGCTTCCATCCTAAAGTCTTTCCTGCACCTTTCAGTTGGAACCAACCTCTTTCTCTGCTGCATTACCAAAGGAATTGTGTTTGTACAGTTATTATGACATCTCTGCATATTGTCATATATCATCATTGTTTACATGTGATGCCTTAATGGTACTCCCTTAAGATAAATTGCCTGACACACACCTGCCACTTAGTCCAGTGCTCAGTCAGTGGGGATAATATTCCTATATGTTTTGCTGTTTAAACCAGTGGTTCAGTTCTGGATGCAAACTGGAATCACCCAAAGATCTTTTAAAACTCTGAGGCCTGGGTTCTACACCTAGAGATTGTGAATGATGTCTCTGTTCTGGGATGGGTCGCAGGGATTTGTTTTTTTTTTTTATATCTCCCCAGGGGATTTTGGTATATAGCCTGTGCTGAGAATCCCTGGTTTAAAGATTTTAGTGACAATACTTTTCTTATATAAGCCTCACAACAACATTGGTAGATTACACTGTAGACTAATGTTAGTAATGTTTTATAAATGAATATACTGAGGCTCAAAAAGGTTAAAATGACTAGTCCCAGGTCACACAGACCTCAAATACCAAAATGGTAAAGTACAGAAAGACTTTGCGACTCTATGTCCAATGCTGTATCCTTCAGAACACAGATCTCTTAACCTCTCCTACCATACTGGTTGATCCTCAAGGTCAAAAACTGTGTCTTAAAGATCAAGAATGTTTCTTCTCAAAGACAGAAATATCTCCTCAAAGTCAGAGATGGTGTTTTACTCCCCTCAGTACTCTGACCATGTGGTATTGAGTGATGAAAGGTGAAGAATAAAATACATCAATCATTCATGAGACAAGGAAGTAGAGAGGTAGGGTAGATTAGCATAGGTGAGGAATGCTGGGGAAATTTGAAGAAAGACATTGAGGTAAAGATTATCTCAGTCTTCTGACTCCTAATATAGTGTTCTTTCCAGTAAATTCTACCACCTTTCAAAGAAAGAAAGAAAGAAAGATCAAAAGAAAGAATCAAGGAAAGAAAGAGAAAGAAAGAAACTTAGTTTGAGGTAAACACTTAAATGACAGCACAATAATAAATTTCTAAAGAAAACAAAGATGTTTGGAAATGTCTCTAAATTGGAGATTGCTTGTTAACAGGTAACAGGGCTTGCTTCTGAAGAGTCTTCATTGAAGGATATCTAGACTAGAGGGGCTATGGGCCAACCTGGGGTACCTGATATGACCTATAAGTCATTACAAGTTAGAATAACGTGTCTGTATCCACACAAGATTGAAACTATAGATAAAAACTGAAAAAGGTAAAGAGAAAAATGGTCAAGTGCTGGGAGCTGCATCGGCCTCGCTGGGTGACAGTTACAGTGAGGAAATGGCAGTGTTTGCACAGTTCCTGCCATGAGAAACGAAAACTGGTATTTCCTTCTGCTACTACTGGTTTATGTTGGAAATGAGCCTGCGGGTATTGACCAGGCCTCACAATATTCCAAATCAAACCGATATTCCCCACACAGATTCCTTATAAGGAAAAGCATTTTCCTGCCTTTTCAAAAGAGATTTTAGATGAAAGCATTGTGGATGATTGTCAAAAGGCTCTTCCTATGGGCCTTACGGATCCAAGACAGATAATAAAGGAGGTTAAGAACACAAGAGTTACAATTGAGTCTGGCCCTGAGACAAAGAGCCTAATTTAGAGTTAAGGACAGACACCCCCACCCAATTGTTTCTGCTTGGAGCACCAACCCCTAAGGCATCTTTGTTGATCAGTATTAGGAGTGACTTATTCTGGCCTTGAATATGCTGATTGCACCCTGTGAAGGAACCTATTGTAGGAATTTCTTCTTTTGTGAATATGGGAGCAAACATTGTGTTTCCTGAAAGAACTGTTTTTCTTAATAATTCTCCTTAAACAAACAAGCTATTGACCCCTGCTCACAAAGAACTAACTTCACCCTTTTTATGCTAAAAACATTGTCTTGTATGCTAAAGATACCTTCTTTCCCCATAGGATAAGCATCTAAATCACCTACCTCAATCACTATTGATGAAGGTTATGCATGAGTCTTCTACAAATCTATGTTCTGGGAAATTCTTACATATCAAAGTAATTTGTCATCAGTAATCATTGTCTAAGGCAAATTCCACTTCTGTCCCATCCCCCAAACACTTAATTATAAAATAAATTTGAGCCCCTGTCAGAGCAGAGATGCCTGCCTGGTGACCAGAAAGACTCTCGTGGCTCTCTCCTCCCTCCCTCACCAACACTGTCCATTCTTCAGGGACCCCTTGACCCGGTCGGAGCCGGCCTCCAGCAGTTAAGGGATATTGGAACTGGAGAACGTAGATGTCAGGGCATAGGAGGAGGTATACTCTTAGTGAACAGCAAAGAGCATATATGGTACCCCATATATTACCCCTTATAGGGAGCTGTCTGCTCCAGCCGTGCAGATGTTGAGCTCTGATTGCATGCAGGATGGTGACTATCAATTCAACTATCTTTGGTTTTAGTTTAATTCCATTTACTTCCTAAGGCCTGGATAATTTGAATACCCGAGTCTCTATCTCTCTGTCTCTATCTCTCTCACACACACATACACATACACACATACACATGCACGTGCGCATGCACACACACACACACACACTTATCCTTTCATCCTTTGTATGTGAATTTCTCAACCGTTAGCCTTTTTCCTGGGTGGTGATTCTTTGAGTCAGATCTTCAGGCCTCTGAATGGTGAGGAGATAGGGAAGGCAATGGCTCTCTGTTTGAGAAGCAATTTCAGGTTTTGTGCCATGAATGCATGTTGGTGAGTGTATGTACCCACTGAATGCTCTGAAAGCATGGGACATTATGCACTAATTTCCTATATCTAATTCTCCCAGAAGCAAAGTTACTATACCAGGAATGAAAAAACCCATGTGTACATAACACAGGGAAAAGGACTCCCTTTTCCCATCTCTCTTACCCAAGGACCATTATATGGTGTAGTAGAGTGATAGTAAATATGCTATCCCTGCTCTGGCAAACATCAATAATCAATTATAAACGTGTTTTATATCAATCCATAATGCAGCCTTCCAATCCTCAATAAGCACTCTAAGCAGCTACCACCCAACTGATCAGTGACTGTATCAAAAAAGAAAACCATTTACTTTCCTTGATGTGAAGAAAAGGGCAGGGCTTTAGAATCAGAAACACATGGGTTCTCCTTTCACTTCTTCCACTTACAAGCTCTGTAATCCTTGGCAGTTTATTTCTCAGAGCCTCAGTTTCCTTATTTGTGAAATAGGGAAATTAGAATGGTCATGAAAATTCAGTGTCATAAAGCATTTATAACATAGTGGATGTCCATACCTGTTATTGCTGAGTTCCAGAATCTTACATTTAACATGTCTGCCTTTTGGGCTTTTCTTTAAAACAGGGCAAGGGCAATGAGGACTTCTCAGCAGCTGGTATGGCATAGTTTCCAGAAAGGAGATGCATGCCCCAAGGACAAACCTTACCAGTCTTGGAAATTTTCTAAAGTCAGACTGGTAAGGAGATCTTGTTTTCCTTGACCCTGAGTGTCTCCATTTTTTTATCCCCAATCAGCTCCTTCTCCAGCATTCCCTAGTTCACTATTTTATTTCCTGGCAACTAAAAAATTCTTCAAGAGATTTAATCAAAATGAAACATCATTTCATTGAAAGCCACTGTCCTCCTTTCCTTTTGCCTCTTAGAGTGCTCCATTGCAGGTTTCTTTGCTGGCTTCTCTCATTCGGTCCAGACTATGGGGCTCTTAAGCCTTACATCCTAGGTTGGCTTCTCATTCCAAATTCTGTCTTTGGTCATTCCCTGCCACTCCTAGAACTTTAACTCCTAGTTGCATAGTTTGTCAGGCCTGTCGTAAAATAAGCAACACAATTGTATGATGTAAATAAGGGAAATATGCCTCACATTGTTGGAGCCAACAAGTCCAAAATCAAGCATCAGTAGGGTTGGCTCCTTCTGAAGGCTATGAGAATCTGTTTCATGCCTTTTCCTAGCTTTTTGTGTTTTGCTGGAAATCTTTGGCATGCCTTGGCTGTCGCTGTATTATCTTCACTTGGCTTTCTCTCCATGCGTGTCTATGTCCAAATTTCCCCTTTTTAATAAGAACACCAACTATATTGAATTAGGGGCCCACTCTACTCCAGTATGACCTAATCTTAACCAATTACATTTGCAATGACCCTACTTCCAAGTAAGTGCACATTCTTAGGTACTGGAGTTTAGGATTTCAACATATGAATTTTAAGGGGACACAATTCAGCCCATGGCACCCATCATCTGATGACTTCCCCCAAAGACCATCAATACTACTGTTTCTACTGATATTCAGACTTATGTATCAGCTGCCTGCTGGACTAGTCCATCTACATGTCTATCCCTCAGGCATCTCTGACTCAATCAAGATGCTTTCCCTGCTACTGCCACTAGGATCTCACCTAAACTTGGCTCTCCTCCATGATCTCTGTTGTTAGTTTTACCATCTTCTCAGTCATGTAACTGTGAAGCTTCAAACTCTTTGACTCCCTCTTCATGTCCCCCATATAATCATTTCTCAGGTGTTGCAGATTCTAGCTTTATTATATCTTAATTATGTCTTGTCCTGTTCTCCTTTGTCCTAATTGGAGGCCTTCACTGTTTTTCACCTGGACTGGTGCAGTAGCCTCCAGCTGTCTCCCTGTCCCCCATCTCACCTCCCTCTGGTCCATTTTTCCTTATATACAAGAGTTACTGTCTTTAAGCACAATTCTTCCAGTGGCTCCACTCCTCATAAGCAGCTGCTTTCCCATTTTTTCCTGTGGCAATCCTGGTCTCCATAATGCCCTCCCCTTACATTAACCTATTTAGACTTTTAGCTGAAAGGCCACACCTTCCACCCCTGTATCATGTGACCACCTTCATTTGGACTGTTTATACCTCTCTAACAGCACTTCACATATTCTACCCTGTCTGAGAGCTGTATAGTTATATGTTATCTCCATCATCACCCTCCTTCCCCTATACACATACTAATACAATGTAATTGTTTTATTTATTTTATTTTTTATTTATTTCTGAGAGAGAGAGAGCGTGAGCAGGGGAGGGTAAGAGAGAGAGGGAGACCCAGAATCCGAAACAGACTTCAGGCTCTGAGCTAGTGGTCAGCACAGAGCCCGACCTGGGGCTGGAACCCAGGAACCATGAGATCATGACCTGAGCCGAAGTCAGATGCTTAACCGACTGAGCCACTCAGGTGTCCCTCAATTTAATTGTTTTAAGGCAAGTTCTGAATATTCCTCATCAGAGTATTCTACATGTCTGGCTTGCTGCAGTGAGCCAATAAATATTGGTTGAGTGATTTGAAAACCCTTGGAACTTGTTGCCATGGTCTCTGCATACTGCTGTATATTGCTGCATAGAAAGCAGCTGTGTCGGACTAAAAAAAACTCTTCTAAATTGGGTCAGTTTATAGACTAGGCATATCAGCTGCTTAGTGCTCAGCAACCTCCTCAGCAAGCACCTTCCGGTGAGCTGATAGGGAAGTGGGAGCAAAGAGGGATTGGATGAGTTCCCCACACCTAGCAGCAGCTACTGAGCAGTAGGATGGGGGAGGCTCAGGGAGCAACCCGATTTATATAGGGAAAAAAATGTGTGGTGACCTTAATGGCAAGGAGACTTATCATCTGAAACCTATAGTAAAGGAGAGCCCATAGGCATTCAGTGGGGGACACCTCTCTAGCCCACCCCCATTTTAAACTTCATTTGAATCTTCCTTTGACTTTCCCTTAAAATGAAATCTATTTTTTTTGCTTCTAAACTGTCACTTAGTATACAAAAATAAGCATTTTTATATCCTATGTTGCTAAATCTGGACACAAAGCTATTTCTTCTGCCTGCTTCCCAGCAGTGGAGCTGCAGACATCAGAAAGGAGAACAGACTTATGCAAGGTCACATGGCAAGGAGGAGCTCAGACTGGAAATCACAAGCTGCCCTTGCCATCTTTTTTTCCTTACAGGAGTCCAAAGATGGGGTGATGCACCACTGAAAATGGGCTCTTCAAAAGACTAGAAGGGGACAGGTGTTGAAATGCCCCTAGGCATAATCTGAGACCTAGAAAACCTGACTACCGCTGCAACAGATGCCAAGGGAAAGAAATTGCCTGCAGCTTAAGATCATGGGCCCTGGAGTCTGATAGGTAAACAAATGACCAAATGCATACTGCTAAGTAATCTTAGGGCCACAGAGACGGAAGTGTGTGTGTGTGTGTGTGTGTGTGTGTGTACATGTGCATTTCAGCAAGCCCCTCTGAGAAGTGAGATTCAGTATTCATCTTTGGCAAAATACATGAAAGTCCTTATCATTATTATGATACAGAGTCTTCACAAAGGCCTGATAAGGCTGCTGTCAAGTCAACAAAATACAGAGGCAGAGGAGGTCGAGGCAGAGGTGATTGAGCAGATTGAGTTCAAATCCATTATACCCCAACTCCTTTCCCTGTGGTCCCATAACACCTGTTTCCTCACTGAAAGCCAGCAAGACCCTGACTGTATTAGGTCCTCCAGCCCTTTTTCTAGTGGGAGAGTCAGTCATGATTTCTAGATCTTTTGACCCTCTGTGAAGGATGGTTAAAGGAGAGTTCACTTAGGAACCCCAGCCTGGGCTTAGCATCCCTTTCTGTAGTACTGATAGGGCCTCCATACAAGAGTGCCATTTTTCTTCCCATGGCAAGGTCTCTGGTTTTCTTCCTATCATTTGCTTGCTGTGAAGTATAGCAGTGAAGTGTGTGAGCTCTTGAAACAAACTGCTTGTGTTTGAAACCTGCCTCTGTTACTTCCAATTAGTGTAATTGTCAGCAATATAGTTAACCTCTCTCGGCCTCAGTGTCCTTTTCTATAAATCAGAGATGATAACACAGGTATCTCCCATTTCTCAAAAGTTTGCGTTAGGCCACTTTTATGAAAGCCCTGCATTAATTCCTGTTTTTGCTAATTGAAAGAAATCCAATGAGGGTTTTTGCTTTTATGAAAGAAACCAAAGAGTGAAAATAGAGTTCAGCATTTTGTTTTGCAGCAAGTCATTATAGAGGCAGTACACCCTCAGCAGTAAGAGTAGCACTGGAAGCTTCTTTCCTGGGAACTACACACAGCATTTTGGCATCAAGCTGTTATAGCTTTGAAATGTGTCTGTGAGCATATATGCTTTATCTCAATTTATTTTTACACATTTATTAGCAAGATATGTATCAGAAGAGTCTAAGAGTTTAAGAGAGGTTATTTTGGGGCCCTGGGAATGCTCAAAAATGGTTCCATATAAAATAATGGTAGTTTCTTTTTTATTTTATCCCATTTAGGCTTAGGAAAGGTTTCATAGGAATGCTCTACTTTCAGATAGTAGAGGAAGCATGAAATACCTACCTCACTGGAGTTTTGTGAGCATTCAGTAATTTCCTCCAGGTAAAGCTACTAGAATTGTGCCTGGCTCATAGGAAGTGCTATATAATTTATAAGTTATTGCTGTAGTCATTCCCCTTTTGGAGTCCCTTATTTCCTCATGTCTGCAGTACAATAATGTTTACTTTGTACAGCTCCTGAAGTCAAGGAACAAATGGATGAGAAAATACTAAGAGAAATTATTTAAGATGCATTGTGCCTGCAAGATGGGCATAATATCCGGGGGCATATTTCAACTGGGTTTTGGCTGTAGCTATAATACAAATTGTAGAAATCAAGGTGTGGTTATGATTGGTGACCTTTAGGTAGGACTTAGAAAGCTGGGATTATCTGTGAAGAGTGGTACCAACCTGTATTCTCATTGACATTTGGGATTCTTTCTCTCTCACACACATTTTAATTTCCCAGACAGTGAAGTATTTCACAGTTTCATGTTACTTTAGACTATTACAACTGAACCTTACATGTAGTTTGGTTATAGATGATATTTAATAATGTTAGAATTTATTTTATTCAGTCAGTCTTATTAAAGAAATCTGAGATAACTTATTTAAAAAAGATAACATTGTGATAAGTAACCTTTAATCTTATGTTGAAGTTTGAGAATTTCTATGCAAAATAAAAAAAATGGCCATGTAAAATGTCAGAAATGTGAATGTAAAGTCCAGTCCAGTCTCAATTTCACTATCTGTAAACTGGAATTGTTAATCTCTTTCCTGGTTGTCTGGCAGGACCATGATATATTTCAAATATGATAATGAATATCAAAGTGAGTAAAAAATTATAATATCTACATGTCAGTTAATAATAACAGTATAATAACAGTAATACTAACTACAGTGATCATGTATTGAGTATCTACTTTGGGCTAGGTACTTTTGATAATAACAGCCAACACCATGCCACATGCTATTCTACAAAGTTTACAAAAATTCTCACAACAGCCCTAGGGGGTAAGTAGTATTATCATCATCCCTGTGGTATAGCGACAACACTTGAGGCGGTTTTGGAGTGATGGTGGAGGGGGTCCAGGGCCAATGAGCAAGAAAGAATTCTTGAGATGTCTTTGGTCCTTTTATTAAAGCACAGGGACAAAATGTGTGGGCAGAAAAAGAAGAAGCAACACTGGGGTGGTGAGGATTGACTGATTACATACTATGGAGTTGGGGGCGGTAAAGGAAAAATGGAGGTTTCCTCTTTTATATACTAAAGAAGACTCTTAAGATACTGGAGACCTAGCTATTGTCAAGCTAAGGTTGTTTTTCCCTTTAGCAAAGAATTAACATTAAGACAGTAGAGAGTTCCTGGAAGAATGGTTTACTTTGCCTATCTCAAGTATTTGTCAATGGGCTGCAGGTTATGAAGAAACTTAGGGGTGCCTGGGTGGCTCATCCCTTTAAGCAACCGACCTCAGCTCAGGTCCTGATCTCAATGGCTAGTGAGTTCAAACCCCGAACCCTGCATTGGGTTCTGTGCTGACAGCTTGGAGCCTGGGACCTGCTTAAGATTCTGTGTCTCCCTCTCTCTGTCCCTCCCCTGCTCATGCTCTCTCTTTCTCAAAAATAAACATTTAAAAAAACTTAAAAAAAGAAATTTAATTTTATCTACATTTTCTGCTTGCCTTTGTTCGCCATATCACTATGAAGGGGAGGGTGATATTAAAACTCTAGGAAACTGAGCCTATTAATTTCTGGAGATTGCCTTTTTTATTGTAAATCATTAAAACAGTTTCAAACTGATGGAGACTGGTGTCCTGCATGACTGTGGTCTCTATCAGTTAACTTCCCCCACTTTCCTTTGTTCTTGGGCATCCAGGAGTGCCTGAGGAATATCACACATATATCTCATGCAAATGGGAGAGGGGGTTTGCAGGGTGTCATCTTGCCTTGTGCTCCCTCATCAGTGCTGACGTACAAAGATGTGAAATCACTTTCTCTAGACTACACAGCTAGTAAGTGGCAGATCTGGAATTTGAACCAAGGTTGTACTGTTGTGGAATACATGCTTGTAATCATTATACTACATGCTTTTAGAAAAACTTTTCTGAATTGTATGGGGTAATATTGTTTTTAATGACAGTTAATCCAGCCTTAAATGACCTCCCACTGGCCAAGTATCAAAATATAAACAAAATAAAAATATTCATGGACACATAAAAACGAAGACAGCTAACTGAAATGAATTGAGTCCAGAAGAGTCATGAATCTATGAGTATACTGAAAAAGAGTAAATCAAATAACTGATTGACTCAGTAGAATTGTTCAGATATGCCTCAGACAGCAACAATAATGATAATAGCTAACGTTTATTGAGTTCAATGCTTATTGAGTTTATTAGCCCTTTTACTGTGGGCACTATTCTTAATAATTTACACATATTAGCTCATTTAATCTTCACAACTACTCGATGAGGTAGATACAATTATTATCATTCCTATTTTACACATGATAAATGGGGCATAAGGAAGTTATGTATTATATTCTGTTACAGAAAATACTCAGAGCCCAGGAAGAGACAAGGCACATGTACTTGGGGAATCAGGAAAAGACTGTTTATTGTGCCCCAGTGCTGGCCCAGTAGAGTCATCTCTAAAGGCTGAGCTTTGAACCTAGGCATCAGCCTCCTTTTCTGGTTTGGATGGGGGTGGGGGGAGGTTGAGAGACAAAAGAAAAAGGGGAGGGGGCACTTGTCAGTGGTGCTATCCGGCAATTGGTGGACAGAGGAGACAAGCAAGATTACAGAAGCCAAAAGTATGCAAGGGGAGTATCTGACATCTGACTGCCCCTNGGGCAGTAAATTGTAGGACTAAGATTTATAGTCCAGCCGTCTGTCTCCAGAATCCGTTGTGCTCATCCCTTATGCAGTATTGCCTAACTGCATTCACATATGCTCTTTTCTCAGGCTAAAGCCTGGGTTGATAAGTAAAATAATTAACATTTATTGAGTGCTGACTGTGTGTCAAGTACTGTGACCATGATGAGACCAATTACAAATAAATAATGCATTTAATCTTTACAGTAATCCTGAGATTCAGGGGGGTATAAGTTTTAATTCCCATTTGACAAAAGGAACAGAATTAGAAAGGATTATAGGGGCTCCTGGGTGGCTCAGTCGGTTAAGCAACCGACTTCGGCTCAGGNATGATCTCACAGTTTGCGGGTTTCAGCCCCGCGTCGGGCTCTGTGCTGACTGCCAGCTCAGAGCCTGGAGCCTGTTTCAGATTCTGTATCTCCCTCTCTCTCTCTGACCCTCCCCTGCTCACACTGTCTCTCTCTCTCAGAATAAAAAAAAAAAACATTAAATTTTTTTTTAAAAGAAAGGATTATATAAGTTACTACTAAAAACAAAACACCTAGAACTGTGTCTGATGCCGAACAAGTGTCCAGAGTAGAAACCTAACATAATAAAGCTAGTAAGCATTGGAGTTGACATTTGAACACATATTTCCCCCCCACCCATACCTATGGGCAACAATACCTTTTCAATGTGTTTGCCTTCATTTAC
>NW_027532000.1:227651-228425 GCF_008692635.1 Crocuta crocuta | reverse complement strand
CTCTTCTCTGCACTTCAGCCAGAGTTATCCTTTTAAAATGTATATCTAAGCAAACTCCTTTAATGGCTTCCCCCCATTTTTTTTTCAATAGAGCCCTTCTAGGAGAATCTAGAGAATACAGCTGGGCAGTGAAGGGGGTGTGGTAGGCAAATAACTTCAGAGAGATTCGCAGGTGACAGATCCTGCAGGACCTTGGGGCTCTTGTAAGGAGTCTGGATTTTGTACTGGGGTGAGAAGCTACTGAGAAGTTTGAGCTGGGCAGTGACAGGATTAAGATCTCTGGTTTTTGGGAAGAGATTGGTCTGTAGTGCCCAAAGAGAGCCAGGAGTCCCGTGAAGAGGTTCCTGCAATATTTAAGAGGGAAGAGAGGGTACTGGTTTAAACCAAGTGGTCAGAGTCTAGATGTATTTAGAAGGTAAAACTAACAAATGGGCTTTGCTGATGAGCTGGATAAGGGTGTGAGAGAAAGTCAGAAATTAAGGATTACTACTAGGTTTTGGGCCCCATCAATTTTGGTGAATGGTGGCACTGCTGGTTAAAGAAATGGGGGAAATGGGAAGTGGGTAGGGAATTAGTGAAAAGTGAGATTTTTATTTTTTTTAATTTTTTTTTCTTAAAGATGAGTGACAATTTTTTTTCAAATAGTTTATTGTCAAATTAGTTTCCACATAACACTCAGTGTTCATCCCCACAAGTGTCCTCCTCCATGCCCATCCCCCCCTCCCCCCCACATCCATCAGTCCTCAGTTTTTGTCAGCATTCAAGAGTCTCTCA
>NW_027532000.1:218291-227640 GCF_008692635.1 Crocuta crocuta | reverse complement strand
GACCTATTAGATTTTGGACTTGCGCTTTTTCTAATCTCTTGAAATAGGCCTGGAGAGCAATGTACTTTCCTCTTAGGACTGCCTTTGCCGCATCCCATAGATTTTGAATTGTTGTGTTTTCATTTTCATTTGCTTCCATATATTTTTAATTTCATCTCTAATGAAATTGGAATATATATAATTAGAAATTATATATATATAATATAATTAGAAATTATACCAGGAGGCTGAGATAATCGTCCAGGAGAGACATAATTGAAGGCCTGAGCTGGAGTAGTGGTTATAGGTATGGAAAGGAGGTGGCACACAGAAGAAATGGCATTGGGGTAGAGGCAACAGGACCTGGCAACTAATTATATGTGTGTGTGTAGAGGTGACATCTTCTTTCCTCCTTCCTAGTTTGCCCTTCACCTCAGGGCTTCCCTAACAGCCTAATGAACCCTTTAATTCATCCATACCATGAAGAGGAAGCATGGGTGTGGGTGGGTGGCTTCTCCTGTGCAACAGGTGAGGAAGAGGACACAGTTCATCATAGGCAAGCCAGGAGGCCAGGCTGGATGGAGCCAGGTCACCCTGTTGCCATATAGCATTTCAGATCACGGAACTTTAGAGCTGGAATGGGACCTAAGGATCCTGTTGTAAGGATATCCTAATGTGAGGAGGAGCTGGATTAGGATGGAGGTGTCTAGTGAGGTCAGAGCCATTAGGAAAAGCCTCAGACTTCATCTCTTAGGCTCTTCTCTTCCCCCTTCCTCCTTTCCCTTCTCCCCCTCCTCCTCCTTTTCTTTTTTTTTAATTTTTAATATTTTTTATTTATTTCTGAGAGAGAGAGAGAGACAGCATGAGCAGGAGAGGGTCAGAGAGAGAGGGAGATACAGAATCTGAAGAGGCTCCAGGTTCTGAGCTAGCTGTCAGCACAGAGCCCAACGTGTGGCTCGAACTCACGAACCGTGAGATCATGACCTGAGCTGAAGTCGGACGCTTAACCACTGAGCCACCCAGGCACCCCTCCCTTCTTCCTATTTTCATCTTCCTCTTTATCCACCACTGTCTCTTCCTCCTTCTTTTCCCTCCTTTTCCCCCTCCATCTATTCCTCCTCTGTACTCACCTTTTTCTTCTCTTCCTTTTCTTCTCATCCTCCTCTTCAACTTCCTCCTATTCTTTTTCTCCTTCATCTCTCTCCTTCTCTTCTTCCCTCTCTCCCTGACCTTCCTCAGGATATTTGCCAAGAAAACAAATTTCCCTTGGAGTTTAGGAGTCATTACATGGAAACTAAAAGGTAACTCAATCCATCCCAATTTGGGGAGGGGCAGATCCCCTAGAAGGAGTCTCACCTCTCATTAAACAGATACCTTGCCAATTTTCTTTGTAATGCTNGCTCACTAGGCCTGTTGAACAGAGGTTTAGCAGTTTCCCCAGTGCAGTGAAGGACAGTGAGAGCTGGTGCTGGAGACCACGGCTCTTTCTTCTCCACTTCTTGCTTTCTACTGTCCTCTCACTTCTATAATTCAGATCCATGGACCAGCAGCATGACACTTGGGAGGTTGTTAGAAATGCAGAACTTCAGGACCCAACCTAGACCTACTGAATCAGAATCTTCATTTAAGCAAGAAAATCTGTGAACATAGCAGNGTCTAGGCTTTTTTGTTTGTTTGTAGCAGCAGGGACTCTGTAAAATCAAAATCTTACCTGGAAGCTTAATGTATTAAGCAGATGAAAGGAAAAACACTCTGGTTGAAGTGGGGCCCAGTGATCCTCCCTCTTAGCCTCCTCCATGTCCCACAGGGCAAGAAATAGCCTCTGAAGGATTCTACCTACATTCTATAAAAGCACTGGTCCAAAACCATTGAGAGACTCTAAGGATACCGTTTGACAGATGAAGAGACTGAATATCTTGTCTAAGGTCATGTAGCCACTTAGCAGTCACCAGGCTTCCAGTCCAGTGCTCTTCTCACCTTCCACCAGTGCTCTTGGCTCACTGACTTCTTTGCATGGTTCTCTAGCGTGGCCTTCCATTGATGGAGGATTCGTTGTATAACATCTCTGGCAGTTATTCTTCCAGACTTTGCTTGGATGCCTTCAGTGACAGGAAGTTCATCACTTCACAAGATTGGACATTAATATGTGAGTTTGATTTGCCAGAGAATCTTTAAGCAGATACATATTGTTTGTGAGCTCTGCAGGTCCTGAATCTACTCAAGTGATTTAAGCAACACCTCCACCCAGATGGAGGTTAAATCTGCTCATCTAATTGAAATTCCTTATGAAGTTACTTCAGTTCTTGCCTTTGTACTGAAAATGAATAGTGGACTGAATAGCAAATTCCTTAGATAGACAGGAAGTTGTTTGGTGCTGAAAACATACAATGGGGGAGAGAAGAGGGAGCTAAAGAGGAAAGGGGTGAGTGCTAGTAAAAGGGGTGGGTAAGGTGAAATTAAATTCATTTATACTAACTTGGGAGTAAAGAAGCCATGGAGAGTTTAGAGAAGGAGAATAACTAATGGGTCCCTAATCACAGTGAAGGAACATAATTTTCATCTGACTGGTCCCTATGATTAAACTGAAATGGCCCTGGGGGGATGCTGTTAGACCAAGTCCCCCTACATTCCGAGGTGGTACTTTCTGTAGCAGCCCATTAAACAGCATCTCACTCTGTTTCCAGGCTCTTCCTGTTGAGGCCTGAAGAAAGACAAATAAGACTACTTTCTGCCTGCACTTCCTTGAGCTGCTTGGAACTTGCTTCACATGACTCCGGAATCTACTGAGTCTTTTCTCTAGCCTGGGTCTACAAGGTCATGTAGCTGCTTGGGAAACCTAGAGGTGAGGAATTGCATTCCCAGGTGGATGACTATTTTAGCTGATGTTCCCACAGAAAAAATTGGAGCCCACATGCCCAGAAAACTTTCTTCCCTGAATTAGAAACCCTGACTGTCCTCAACATCTCTTACTATTAAGCTTCTAAATACAGATGAAGATGTTTCCCATTCTTCCTTGGACAAAAAAAAAACAAAAAACAAAAAACAAAAAAAAACAAAAAACAAAACTTATCTCAATGACTCAAACATAGTTACAGGAGTTTGGTCTAGAGCTGGGCTTCTCATACTTTAATCTGCGTGTGAATTACTGTGAATGTCTTCTGTCCTTCCTTTCTCTCTCTCTCTCTCTCTCTCTCTCTCTCTCTCTTTCTTTCAGAGGTGAGAGGAAGAGGAGGAGAGGAAGAGAGAGAGAGAGAGAAAGAGAATCTTAACCCAGTCTGGAGCCCAATGTAGGGCTCCATCTCACGACTGTGAAATCATGACCTGAGCTGAAATCAAGAGTCAGATGCTTAACTGACTGAGCCACCCAGGCACCCCTGGATTCAGCATTTCTATTACGCTCTCAGGTGATGTTGATGCTGCTGGTCTGAGTCCCAGACTTTAAGTAGTAGCTAGGGGCTAGATGACCCTGAGAATTCATCCAGCTAGATTTGACTTTTCAAAGTCTAAACTAGNTTAGTTTATTTGGGATGACATCTATTGTGTTTCCCAATTCTTCATCTCCTGCCTTCACAACTCCCAGCTTCTTGGAAGAAGATGCCATCTGCCTCTGCCACCCACTATCCCTTCTTTTTTCTTCCACATCCTGACATTCTGGCCCTGCCTGCTTCTCTGACATCATTTCCCACCACTGTCTTTTTTTTTTTTAAATATTTTTATTTATTTCTAGGAGAGAGAGACAGCGTGAGCAGGGGAGGGTCAGAGAGAGAGGGAGTCACAGACTGAAACAGGCTCCAGGCTCTGAGCTGGCAGTCAGCACAGAGCCCGACGCGGGGCTCAAACCCACGAACCGCGAGATCATGACCTAAGCGAAAGTCGGACGCTTAACCGACTAAGCCACCCAGGCGCCCCCTCCCACCACTGTCTTATACTCCACTACATTCTGCCATGCTGACCTTCTTCTGCTCCTTGCACATATCAGTCTCATTTTCATCTCTGAACCTTTTCTTTTGTCATTCCTTCATGTTTGGAATGCTCTTCCCCCAGATCTTTGCATGACTGGTTTCTTCTCATCATTCTGTTATCAACTCAGGTAAGACAGTGTCCTTCTTCCTTAGTTACCTTCTATTATAACACCTTAATTTTTTTATAACACATTAATTTTTTACTTTGTAGCTATTCAATACCTAAGATTATTTATTGGCTTTTGGGTTCAATGTCTAAATCCCTTCATTAGAATATATGTTCCTTGAGGACAGAGACCTAGTCTGTTTTGTTCACTTCCATGTCCCCAGTACTTAGAACCAAACTAGGCAAATAGTAGGTATTTTACACATAATTCTTGTCTCACAAATTGTCTTTCTGGGCATTCTTCCTCATCCATTAAAGACTTTACCTACTGGATTATCACTATCTTCATCTTTTTCCTGTCTATTTTCTTGTCTAAGTGGGCTATTCAACCCTGTCCTCACTTTCAACAACCCCTTTCTTCACTTCATCACAGCCAGAAAACTCCTGTGGTAATACTTGGATTTTGTCATAGTAAGTAACTAACTGAATTCTCTCCAGAATCTAGATTTTAGGCATTTCTTCTCTGATCACTGCCCTGCTCTTCCATCTCACTTACTCTGGTACCTCTCCTCCAATAATTCTTCCACATCACCAAGAATGACAATCATTGATCCTACCATTCCATTAGCCCCACCCTGTTACTCATCACACCTCCTCATATCCTCTTTTTCTCTCTGTCCAGCTTAGAACTCCTAGTCCATTATTATGATCACTCCCTTAAAAATATTTGGAACTCTATTGTCCATTTATGTTTCCATTGTACTTTTCTGGAAAATCTCCCCTAGATATCACCCAACCACCTATATTCTCTCTACCTGGTTGAGCAGCAGAATGAATAAAAGTCCCACAGCTGAGCTGATTGATTTTGTTTTACCACAAAGACAAGCTGATTGATTTTGCTTTACCTTCCTGTTTATGAAAAGGGCAAATATTTTCTCTTATGCTCTAGACCTTATGCCTCCCACCTTCTAGAGACATTGCTCCTGCAAGTATCCTCTCTGCTATACCAGTGCTTCTCAGACTTTGCTGTACATGCAGATCACCTGAGGATCTAGTTAAAATGCAGATGCAGTAGGTCTGAGATGGGGCCTGAGGTTCTGCATTTTAAAACAAATACCTAGGTGATGATGATGCTGTTGATCTGTAGACCATGCTTCAAGTAGAAAGGTTTTGTATTGTCAGCTTCTCCTCATTCCCCTCATCATATAGGCATGCTCTTAACCTCATGTTAAAAGAAAAAAAATTGCTTCCTTGACCTTATATACCCATTCAAATATTACCATATTTCTCTTATTCCCTTCAGAGCACAACTTATCAAAAGGTTCTATATACGTCTCTTCACTTTACCTTCATTCACTTTCCACTTTCTCCCTCTCATTTACTCTTCAAGTACTCCAGAATGATTTCTGTTACCCTTGTGCCAGTGAAACTACTCTAGTTAAAACCACTAATGGCAACCATGTTGCCAATACAATGGACATATCTGTAAGTATCCATTCAACTTCTCAGTATAATTCCTTAAAACTTTTTTTTCACCTGAATGATTTCTCCTGGTTTTCTACCTTACTGACCACTACTTCTCAGTCTCAATTTTTACCCCTCTTTTTCTACTCAACTTTAGTCTAATTGTTGGACAGCCTCAAGACTTGGTTCAGGGCCCTCCTCCTCCTCCTCTTCCTCCTCCTCCTCCTTCTTTGTAAAATGTCTATTACAAAGATGTATTTGCTTTATTTTATTTTTTTATTAATTTAAATTCAAGTTAGTTAATATACAGTGTAGTATTAGTTTCAGGAGTAGAACCCAGTATTTCATCACTTACATATAATACCCATTGCTAATCCTAAGTGCCTTCCTTAATGCCCATCACCCATTTAGCCCATCCCCCCACCCAACTCCACTCCAACAATCCTCAGTTCATTCTCTGTATATAAGAGTATCTTACGGTTTGCCTCCCTCTCCATTTTCATCTTCTTTTTCTTTCCCTTTCCCTATGTTTATCTGTTTTGTTTCTTAAATTCCATATATGAGTGAAATAATATGATATTTGTCTTTCTCTCACTGACTTATTTCACTTAGCATAGTATACTCTAGTTCCATCCACATTGTTGCAAATGTCAAGATTTCATTCTTTTTGATCACTGAGTAATATTTCCTAGATGATCACATCGTGTTGTGTGACTTTAAATACCATCATCTATATGAGGACCACTCCAAAATGTATATCTCCAGGCAAATCTCTCCTGAGCTTCAGACATATGTATCCAATTGTCTTTCTTATATCTACTCTAATATGACCAATGGACAGCTCACGCTTATTAATACATCCAAAATATAAGTTTTGATTTCTTCACTTCCTCAGACCTGCACTTATTCCACTCTTCCCACATTAACAAATGGTGCCACTATTTGGCAGAAACCAAAGTGCCCCTATCCTAAGAATTTTTATCTCACCTGTCATCTTCAATGATCTTCCAGTCTAAGTTACATCATCTCTCTCCTGGATGATTGCAACAATTTCAACCTCTTGGCTCTCCTTTAATCTGTTTACCCCACAGCAACTTCTTTCACAAACGTAAATCAAATCAACTTATTCTCTTGCTTAAAATCACTCTATTCCCTTCCCTCTCTTTCTGTTGTCCTCAGAATAAAATACAAATTTTCTACTGTGACTTTCAAGGCTTTATGTGACCTGGTTTCTGCCAAATTTGTCTCCTATAACTCTTCCCTTTTCTCTCTAGGTTTCAGCCCCATTGTGTTCTAAGTCCCAGGATACTAGGCCCTTTCAATTCTTTGGACTTACTTTTTTGTGTGCCTAGAATATTTTCTCCCACCTCTTTATTTGGCTGGCTCACTTTAAGTCTGTAGGCCTCAACTAAATGTCATTTCCTTGGAGAATCCTTCTTTATCTAAGTTCTCTCTCCCTTCCACCAAAGTTACTCTTTATCTTTTCACTTTCTTTCATAGCACTTATCATCATCTATATTAGCACATTTATTTACCTTATTTACTTGTTTACTATATAGAAATGAAGACATGAACGGTGTTTGTCTTGTTCATTACCGTGTAATCAGTACTTAACATGCTGTGTCTGGCACACAGTAGAGATACATGTTTATTGAATTTATAAAATGAATGAATAAGAATAGGCAGTGATATATGTGCTAAATAATATCATTTTGTCAAGACAACATTGGTTGGAGTATAGCTGTTAGCCTTAGGCTCTCAATACTAGCATTATAGTAGGTATGTACTTCTAAATTTTATCCTTTATTTTTTACTGTTGTATTCTACTCACTGTTGAGAATCAAGAGTCTGAGTTTTCATTCCACCTTATCCACCAACTTACTTTGTTACTTTGGAAGTCCCTTTTATTCCTAGGAGTTATATTTTCTCATTTTAAAAATAAAAATGTCGGAGGCCATAATCTTTAAGATCTTCACCAACTCTGATCTATGGATAAGTGCCTAACACTATTAGGTAAATAATAATTAGTCTGTTCATTGTATGATTGGGGAACCTGAGACACAGAGAAGCTGGGTAGTTGTCTCAGGTTATCCACTGGTAGTGAGTTCAACTTTTCACTCGGCTCTGCACACAGGTAAGGACCAGCTTGCACTGGTGCCTCTGGCCTCCAGAAGCCTACCTCTGGGCTCCTTGAATTACTATGGACTCTAATAAAGAGAATGTGGTAGACTAAGAACCTACCTAAGACTGTCTTACTCCTTAAGCTGCTCATGGCTGAAAAGAGGACAGCATTTGGCATTTGTTTATTGGAGAGCTGGTGCAAGGCTAAGTACCAAATATGCTTCTAGGAGATCACAGGGCTTCAGGGGAGAGGTCTGGGGTAAGGAGATTATGGAAACCTCTTTTCTAAGTTTCTATTATTCTGACCTGAATATTTACTGCTTGCCAGGCCCTGTGGTAAATGCTTTTATTTTCCCATATGAATTGATCAAATCTTATGAAGTAGGCACTATTATTATCCCTATTTTACAGATAAGGAAACTATCAAGATACAAGAGATTAAATGACTTTCCTAAGTAAGTAGCAACGCGAATAATTGAATCCAAGCAGTTCTGGCCCCAGAGCTCATATTGTTACCAACTACATTATTATATCACTTCTAACTGCTCATAGGTACACAATACATACTGAGTTCAATAGCCTCTATGCCTCTTGGATCAACATTTATTCTTTTGAAAGAGTCTCTAGGCACATACATTAACACAGGTCTGTCTGCTCTCAGATCCATCTTCTACTCTTCTCCTGCACACTAAATTTCTTAGGCTCCCTTGTTGTCTCACTTCTGTCCAATGAGAGACACCTGAGGGAGATTGGTGAGTGGGCAGAAGGAAGAAACCTGGATATTTCCTTTACCTGCCCCAACCCACCACTGCTTCAGAGAGGTATTTTCTGGAAATGGCTGTATCTCCTACATGATTCCAGTATCTGCTTAATCCTTCATTCATGACCCCTGAACCATCAGGCCACCCACCCCATGCCTTTAGCTTCAGTTTAGCACCAGTCTCTGGGTTCTTGTAACATCACCTTTTCCCCATTATCCATCTAGCCTAGGGGTAGTAGCTGTTTTCTGTGGTTGCTGAATGCTGGCTTTTCTCACCAGCCCCTGTTTGACTTTTTAGCTCTGCAAGTAAGATATATTTCCTGTATTAAATGCTCTCTCTATATTTGTCCTTCTCTGCCTGACTTATTTTGCTCAGCATAACACCCTCAAGGTCCATCCATGTTGCTACGCATGGCCAGATTTCATTGTTTCTCATTGCCAACAAACTGAGGACTGATGGATGTGGGGGGGAGGGGGGAGATGGGCATGGAGGAGGGCACTTGGGATGAACACTGGGTGTTATATGGAAACCAATTTGACAATAAACTATTTGTAAAAAAAATAAAAATAAAATAAAAGAAGATGATGAATAAAAAAAGAAACATAAAAGAAAGAAAAGAAAGAGGGAAAAAACAAATGAACAAAAGGAGAAAAAAAATGCTCTCTCTATAAAAGACCATGGGTGGATTCTATTTTCTTGACTGGACTATGATTGATATAGACAACTCTATAATTCCAGGACTACTCACTATCACATAAATTCATTTATAATCCTTCAAAGCATATATCACAACCTTTAATTATCTTGNCTTCATCTTGCATCCTGAGCATCTATCATAATGCTTGGCACATAGAGGTTCAATAATATTTTTGAATGAATACATCCATAAAAATACAAGTTTCTATTGGACATCTCCTATGTGACAGTCACCATTGTAGGAGATACCAAGGTGAGTG
>NW_027532000.1:217834-218249 GCF_008692635.1 Crocuta crocuta | reverse complement strand
GCATTAGTTTCCTAGGCCTGTCATAACAAAGTACTGGGTGACTTAAATAACAGAAATTAATTTTCTCAAAATTCTGAAAGCTAGAGGTCCAAGATCAAGGTGGTTCTACTAAGGTCTTGGCTTGTAGATGACTTCCTTCTCCCTTTCTTTTCACATGGTCTTTCCTCTGTATCCATCTGTGTCTAAATTTCCCTTCTTATAAGGACATGAGACATATTGGATTGGAGCCTACCTTAATGATCTTAATTATATCTTTAAAGATACTATCTCCAAATAAAATCACATTGTGAAATATTGGAGATTCTTGGGGCGCCTGGGTGGCTTAGTCGGTTAAGCGTCCGACTTTCGCTTAGGTCATGATCTCGCAGTTCGTGGGTTCGAGCCCCGCGTCGGGCTCTGTGCTGACTGCCAGCTC
>NW_027532000.1:216024-217823 GCF_008692635.1 Crocuta crocuta | reverse complement strand
TGTCGGAGAGTCTGCTAGGACATAGAGGACAATAAGTTTGTGTGTGTAGCATGCCAGTGATGTCTTTCTACCAATCACCTTCAGGCACTTCTTTCTGATGTCATATTTTATTTTTTTAAATTTTAAATAGTTTATTGTCAAGTTGGTTTCCATATAACACCCAGTGCTCATCCCCACAAGTGCCCTCCCCCATGCCCATTACCCCCTTCCCCTCTCCCCCGGCCCCATCAGCCCTCAGTTTGTTCTCAGCATTCAAGAGTCTCTCATGGTTTGCCTCCCTCCCTCTCCCCAACTATTTATCCCCTTCTTCTCTCTCATGGTCCTCTGTTAGCTTCCTCTTAATCCACCTATATGTGCAAACATGGTATTTGTTCTTCTCTGCCTGACTTATTTCACTCAGCATAACACCCTCCAGTTCCATCCATGTTGCTACAAATGGCCAGATTTCATTCTTTCTCATTGCCATATAGTATTCCATTGTATAGATAAACTACATCTTCTTGATCCATTCATCAGTTGATGGACACTTAGGTTCTTTCCATATTTTGGCTATTGTTGAGAGTACTGCTATGAACATTGGAGTATGATGTCATATTTTAATTCCTTCTTGCTGAAGCTGCAACCTCTGTTTTAATAATCCTATGCTTGCCTGACTTATCCTGTGAGTCAGAAGTCTTGGATTCTTCTCTTGTTTAGCTGTGCTACCTTGGGCAAATGTCTTTCAATCTTTGGGTTTCAGTATTTATGTATGTAACAGGGGCTAATTAACACTCCCTATCATGTTCTTCTCACAAGGTAATTGCAAGGAGTACGTAGAATAATCATGGGTGTGAGTGTGACCCACAACACTTAGCAGATGTAAAGGTGCCAGCCTAAATTGCATTGCCCAGAGTTAGGGGCATCATGAAAAGGTGGGTGGTTTCTCCATTTGCCCGTTTTGCTGATATTATTTTGATTCATTCTCAGCCATACAAGCAAATGGAAACTTCATCCGTCAATAGGTTACCTTTCATATAACTCAGGATGTGAGGGAGAATCCTGGAATGGTGTGTTTATATATGTGCGTGTATGTGGGCTTATGAGCTCTTGCCTGCATGTGCACGCACTTGTGCTAGCAAAAAGAAGCTTGGAAAGCTGCAGAGGGTTAAGTAGAGGCTTTATCTTTTTATGTGATCTTAGATAGGTCCCTTCCATCTTCTAAACCTCCATTTATCTGTAAAATGAAGATACTAATGCCTGTGTTTACAGGGTTGTTCTGAGAAAGCCCCCAAAGAGTACACAATAGGAGAGAAGATCTGAGGGGAGTATGCAGAGGGAAAGCTGGGGGAAACGGAGGCAAGAGAGTGTTGGCATAGGTCCACTGGGGCAGGATCTTTTTATTCCAGAGGATGGCCCAACACCTCTGGCAACTTTGGAGAGGACTTTTCGCTGACTCGACACAATTGGCACAACCGGGGAGCCCCGCAATAAGCAGCATCCAACTACTGCTCGGGGTGGGGGACAGGAAGAGGTGGCAGCTGCCTTCTCCTGGTGGTGATCATTTACCCCCATCCTCTCCCTGCACCCCACCTCCCAGTTCTGAAGCCTTGGCAGGGGACAAGGCAGTCGGTTGGGACCCTCCTCCTACGCTTTTCCCAGCCGAGCACCCCTGGAGCTGCAGGGCGGAGAGGCAGAGCCTGTCAGCTGGGATGGAACAACCTGACTAAAGGGGAGGTCCGGGGCGGAGGGGATTGGGCTGTAGGGCTGTGGAGGAGGGGAGGCGGAGGGGGCGCTTGGGCTCTCCCTGGCTCCAGCCCTGC
>NW_027532000.1:214977-215998 GCF_008692635.1 Crocuta crocuta | reverse complement strand
GCTTGGGCTTTCCCTGGAGCCAGCCCTGCCGGCCCAGCCAGCCAGCCTGAGACAACCCGCGCCGGCTACCCAGGCCTCAGAGAAGCCGGAATAAGCGGGCACCATGCAGTGGATAAGGGGCGGATCAGGAATGGTGAGTGCATATAACCCTGGCTAACCCTCTCTGAGCCTCAGTGCCCTAGCCCCACCCCAGCTCCTTCGCCAACCGCCCTGCCGGGAGCCCCCTGGCTTCTGCCCACCACCCTCTCCGCCGTCCTTGAGACGCTAGCGAGCTTGCTGTGGCCATTTTAGGAGCCCTTGCTCACTTGCCTGGTAAAGAAAGACCCCTCCCATTCGCTCCGTATTTCNGGTGGGATAAGAGTGGGGGGTCTCCTGGAAGAACAATGAGGCAAAGGGGGTGGCAGAGGGTCTCTCTCAGAACAGTGGGGCTCCAGGGAGGCCGGTTAGTTGGTACGGTTTTGAGAGGGAGAAGATAGTCAAAAACCCTGGGATTGTAGAGGAGGCAGCATGGGAGAGCTTCGTGATCCGCCAAACAGGCTGCATGTACCCCTCACCCTGGCCAGTCTCAGGGCTTGAGGGCCAGGGAGTGACTTTCAGGGAAGCTGCATAGGGGAGCCCTTGGAGCCCTTGCTTGCTTGGGCTGGGGTCATCCTATACACACTTGGGGTTTTGTACAGGAGAGAAAGCTGCAGATACCTCAATCCTGGAAATGGGTTTGAGCCCCATTCAGTTAAGAGAGCTCTTCCTCACCCCTACCCCATCCAAGGAGTGTGTGATTGTGTGTGTTTTTAGTATTGTCCTCCCACAGTTCATTGTATGCTATGGTGCTCCCTTCTTCACCTGGAGACCTTGGAATGACTTCCCTTGCAGAGGGGAAGTGGTGGCTGCATTTTGATGCCTCTCTGATTCAGCCAAGGGTAGCTCAAGTCTGGTCAGGGACCCTGGGGGATAAGAGCCATGGACAAGAGGCTCTTGGAGAGGAGGTAGGTTGGGTCAGCAGGTGCTGATGGCAATCCTAGCC
>NW_027532000.1:214247-214909 GCF_008692635.1 Crocuta crocuta | reverse complement strand
ACCAGCCACAACCCGCAGCTGAAGCAAAGTAGCCTGAAGCTGCTGGGCAAAAACTGATATTTAGCTATTGTTTTGCTCCTGTCCTGGAAGGGTAGAGGGAATTTGGTATGGACTAGGACTGTACTTAGAGGAGCTGTCCTCCTTTCCTCAGGGTTTCCTTAGAATTTTGTTTCAGTGGTTATTAAAGGCATCCAGTGTATATTCCTATATACCAGGGCTTTAAGAGACTCTTCTCATACCCCCCTCCTTCCCTGGATTCCCATCAAAGCTGTTTCAAGTGTTTGTAGAACCAGAAAGGGTTAGAGCAGGAAAAGACCTTCAAGTCCTTGTCATCCATCCAGGAAAGCTGAAACCCAGAGAATGGGAGAGACTTGCCCAGGGCCACACAACTCCATGAAGGAAAAGCTGAGTCTAGCACAGGGGTCTTCTGTTTCTTTGTCATTGTCCTTCCCCACTGCTTCACAGGATTGTCAGTTCAAATGATGCTGAAAGAGGCAGAAAGGAGCTAACAGTTATGATCCTGTGAAAAAACTTTCTTCAGGATGAACTAATGCCATGAAATTTGCCTGAAAAAAAAAACAAAACAAAACCCGTGCCAGCCCTGGTATTTTTGGTAGATCAGTCTGGGTGAGGCCTCCCTCCTCTTCTAAATATATTTAGTA
>NW_027532000.1:212037-214067 GCF_008692635.1 Crocuta crocuta | reverse complement strand
ACAGATTAACAACAGATTAAATTAATGGAGAGATCTGAAGTTTGCCAATTGTGTGAGAAAAAGGGTGAGTAACATATCTTGTGGAGACTATGGAATTAAAGATTGATTGATAGGGAAGTCTTATAGTATTTTTAGGGGACTGAAGTGGTGAATATCATATGATGAAAGCATTATTTTAATAATTTGCCAGAGCTCAAGAAACTCTATTCTAGCCTAGAGGCAGTTTTTACCCAGCTACTGTTTTGATATAAATATTTGGGGCCTCATTTTTCTTACCTGTTAAATGGGGCTATTAATTATCACCAAAATTCCTTCCAGGTCTGAGATTCTCAGATTCCTAGAAGTAAATGTTGGATAAAACGTGACTAATGGGTCATTATGAAAAAAAAAGGGGGGGGGAGTATTTGTTTAATCACCATTTTATAATGNAGTCAAAGGTCTTTCCTCCATGTTCTTTTATTTGCAAAGTGTTTGGAATTTGCATTAGACTTTTTATAATAGTGAGATTACTTTTTATAACATTTGACCATTGTTACTGATTGCAAGTGTCACATATAAATGAAGATCCTTGAACATAAAACATCAGTAGGGATTTTTCAGAATAAAATCTGTCTCAGTAGAAAGGTAAAAAAAAACTGAGTTCACTTCTACTGGTAAATTCTTTAGTATATTTATTTATAACTTCTGTTTGTAATGCAATATCCCAGAGTGGAAAGAACAGTGGTCTCACACTTCTCAGCTCTGAAACACTTGGCAGTTGTCAAACTTTTTTCATCCTCAGTATTTTCATCCATAAAATGGGTGTAAAATACCTTATTTCATAGGTACGTACTATTGAGGTTGTTAATTCATTCAAAAATATATAGAGTAGCTACTATGAGTTGGCACTGATCTAGGTTCTGGGGAGACAGCACTGAACAAAAACAAATTTCTCATTCTCACGAATATTACATTCTGGGAGCTGGGTGTTCACTAAACAATTACACAAATTAATATACAATATGTCAGGAGCTGCTACATGCTAAGAAGAAAAAGAAAACCTCATAAGAGGTTAAAGAGAATGATATGGATGATATATCATTAGACAGATGACTCAGAGCCTCTGATTAAGAGACATTGGAGCAGAGATGTGAAGGAAATGAAGGAACAAGCTCTGTGCAGTTATTTAAGAGAAGCGGGTTCTAGGCATAAGAAAGAGCCAGAGAGAGAGAGAGAGAGAGACAGAGAGAGACAGAGAGACAGAGACAGAGACAGAGAGACAGAGAGATAGACAGACAGAGACAGAGAGACAGAGACAGAGAGACATAGAGAACACAACTGATTTGTTTAAGGAACAATAAAGAAACCAATGTCCCAGGGACATTTAATCTGAGTGAAATTGGTAGCTTTTGGAAGGTAAGGAACATAATCTGACTTAAAATTTAACAGAATAAATTATAGTGGGACAAAGGAAAAAGGTGTAAGGAGGCTCTTACAATAGTCCAGGCTAGAGGTGATGGTGGCTTAGACAAGGATGAAAGTGATATACTCAACATCATTTGTAAATAACTTGTGTCTCTCCTTTTTGAGCACCCACCTGATTCTCAGATGGCTAAGTGTGGGGCTAAAATGAACAAAGAAAGGGTGTATGTGTATGTGTAAATTGCACATCTAAGTCAATGATCAAATGATCTGCTTTGGGTCCCTGGCCTCTGATGGGGTGATAGAGGGTTGGTTCTATGTGGATTACCAGTGAGCCAGTTCCTTGCTTTCTTGGATTCTGGACAATAAGATTAATTGTATTATGATTACTTTAGAGATGTGGTATACTTAGCATGTGTGATATCTGGAATAAATCATTTTTAATACTCCTTAATCTATATGACAAAATTATTTTCAATAATAATCATGTAGTGATCAGACTAATAATTATTTTATTGTTTTATTTTAAATTTTTAATCAGCAATGAATAAGAGGAATAAATTTCAATTTGAGAGATATTTAAATTCAGTAACATCTCACCTATAACTAAAAATGTACACTTACTGAAC
>NW_027532000.1:203132-211905 GCF_008692635.1 Crocuta crocuta | reverse complement strand
ATGAACAAAAATAGTACACATTGCAGTTTGTATTGTCTTTGCTGTTTTAAATTTTAAGCACGAATGAAAACTCCAATTGGTCAAATACAATGACAGAATTGAAGTGACTTATATTCTTTTTCTTTGATTTTACAATCCCTGTGCCATCATTGTTTACTTTGAACCTACTATTTAAATGATGGAACATATAGTACCAGAGACATTGCAGACATGAAATGCACCTGAAGCTCCCTTGAGTGAGTCTAAAGCTTTGTAACTGAAATGAACTGAAGGGACACATGTAAAGTCTGTGTTTAAGGGGTGCTACTGAATCAACTTCTATGTAGAATATAGTTTTATTAAAGTATAAGTAATAAAGATGCTGATTTAAAACTCAGTAGTAACAACAATTGTTTAGAATTTTGACCAAAATAGGTGTTTTTTTTTTTTTCCAGGGAGGAGTATTTTATTACTGACATTGTTTAAAATTGCTGGTTCAGGAGGCCCTGGGTGGCTCAGTCGGTTAAGCGTCTGACTTCGGCTCAGGTCATGATCTCTCTGTTCGTGGGCTCGAGCCCCACGTTGGGCTCTGTGCTGACAGCTAGCTCAGAGCCTGGAGCCTGCTTCACGTTCTGTATCTCCCTCTCTCTCTGACCCTCCCCTGCTCATGCTCTCTCTCTCTCTCAGAAATAAATTTTAAAAAACATTTAAAAAATAAAAAAAAAATTGCTGGTTCATGGTGATAACAACAACAACAGAAAAAAAAAATCTCTAAAGATAGTGCACTCCTTCATTGCCGGCACTAAGGGTTATCAGCTTCTATTGCCCCACTCTTGGTTAACCTCTAATTTGGAGAAGAATATGAAATTATGAATTAAATTCTACGCCAAATTTTATGTGACCTTTATAAAAGCCACAACATTGGAGTTGGTGGAAATCTCTGCATATGCAAGATGGAATGGCTAATTGTTAAGTGTAATGGTTGATTTGATTCTGCTATGAATAACAGATATCTATTTACACTGGCTTAAAACACAGAAGTTTTATTTCACATGAAAGAAGCCAGGGGAGGGGCACCTGGCTGGCTCACTTGGTAGAGCATGTGACTGAATCTTGATCTCTGGGTTGTGAGCTCAAGCCCCACTTTGACCATGGAGACCACTTAGAAAAGAAATGAAATCAAGAGATAAGCATACCAGAGCCAGTATGGTAGTTTTCAGGAAACTTTTAGGAACTTCTCTGCTCCACTAATTGGCTTTCATTGTTGAGGTTACTTAATGGTCCAAGATGGATATGGAATCTCCAGAACATCTATTAACATCCACTTTCTAGGCAACAGGAAGGCTTTTAAGAGGAAAAAAATTTGGTTATCCTTTTAAAAGAAATATTTCTAGAGGTCCTATTTAATATTTCTACTTATATCTCATTGGTCAGAATTGAGTCACATGGATGCTTCCAGTTGCAAAGGAAACTTGGGAAAGTAGTGATGTAAACTGGGAGGCAATGTGCACAGCCAACGATTAGGGGCAAGGTTTCTGATACAAAGGGAGAAGAGGAGAATGGACTGTGGGGAGACAACCTGCAGTCATTGTCACAGTTAATTCACATGTATGTTTTCCAGTGTAAAAATGCAGAATCTCAGAAATTGAATTTGGCTTTGGATTATGAGCCATACATTGATGGACGGGGCCAATAGTAAAAATACTGCCATCAGTCTGGTGAAGGATCAATCAAGACTTGACATACTCTAGTCCTCCCTTGCCTCCTCCCAGTGACAGTCTTCTTGTGAGACCAAATGAATAGTTATATCCCTCGCAGAAATGAGGAATGCAAAATGAGGACCAGTGTTTAGGGAAAGGTTGGAGAGGTGATATGACAAGTACAGTCGGAGCTATGTTGAGTCTGAGATGCTTAGGAAGTATCATATGGGACATACCCAATAGCCAGTTGGTGATCTACATATCAAGCTCAGAGGATTGGGAGGCATTAGTGACAGTTGAAGTTCTGACAGGAGATGAATTACCAAGTATTTCAAAATGCAGTTCAGCCTGGTGAAATGAAGGATGGGAACAAACTTTGAGCATTCTCTCTCTCTCTCTTTTAAGCATTCTCCCAAGGTAGAACAGAACCAGCCCACTCTACTTTCTTGAATTTCATGTTTCAGGCTTTATTCTCTCCAATGCTCATGTTGCTTCTGGGCTGCCTCAGCTGTAATATCCAAGTTGAAGGACACTGGGAATATTTTAGTACAACTCCTTAAATCAGAGGTCAGCAAACTACAAGTCTGCTGGTCAAGTCCAGCCGACAAGCTAAGAATGATTTTTATATTTTTAAATGGCTAAAAATTTGAAAAAAAAAAGAATATCTTGTGACACATATATAAAATTATACGAAAATTTATAGGAAATNTATGCAATGTTTTCTTAGAACAAAGCCATTCTGCCTTTATGATACAAAGGCAGAGTTGAGCAGCAGTGACAGAGACCCTAGAGTTACTATGGCAGTGCTCAAGGAAAGGAGGTCGGCAGGAGTAGCCAGGAATTTGGGTCTCCAACCTTTGATCAGTAAAGAGCACATGGTTTTTGCNGAAGTATTAACGTCCCCTGCAATTAGCACATTCTTATCCATAAGACTGTTTCTGTTTGTGATTAATTGTTTTACATATTTAGGTGCTCCTATATTTGGTACATAGACATTTATAATTGTTAGCTCTTCCTGATCGATAGACCCTATAATTATCATATAATGCCCTTCTTCATCCCTTGTCACTGCTTTTACTTTAAACTCCAGTTTGTCTGGTGTAAGTATAGCTACTCCAGCTTTCTTTTGACTTCCAGTAGCATGATAGATATATCTCCATCCCCTTATTTTCCCCTTATTTTCTATCTGATGGTGTCTTCCTGTCTAAAATGAGTTTTTTGTAGATAGCAAATAGATGGATTTTGTTTTTTTTATCCATTCTGCTACCCTATGTCTTTGATTGGGGCATTTAGTTCATTTACATTCAGGCTTACTATTGAAAAATATGGGTTTAGAGTCATCATGTCCTTTGTGGGGTCATGCTTGTGGTAGTGTCTCTGGTATCTTGTGTTCCTTGCAACATTTCCCTCAGAGAGTCCCCCTCAGGATTTCTTGTGGGACTGGTTTAGTGGTGACAAATTGTTTCAATTTTTGTTTATTTGTTTATTTGGAAAGGACTTTTATATGTCCTTCTATTCTGAATGACAAGCTTGCTGGATAGAGCATTCTTGGCTGCATATTTTTTTCTGTTCCTCACATTGAAGATATCCTGCTATCCTTTCTGGCCTGTAAAGTTTCAGTAGATAGGGTGTAACCACTCTTATAGTTTTCCCTTTGCATGTTAGGGCCCTTTTCTCCCTAGCTGTTTTCAGAATTCTCTCTTTGGCCTTCTATTTGGCCAGTTTCACTATGATATGTTGTGCAGAAGATCGATTCAGGTTACATCTGAGGGGAGTTCTCTGTGCCTCTTGGATTTCAGCGTCTGTTTCCGTCCCCAGATTGGGGAAGTTCTCTGCTATAATTTGTTCAAGGACTCTTTCAGTGCCTTCCCTGTCACTTCTTCTTCTGGAAGTCATATGATATGGATATTATTCTGTTTCATTGTATCGCTGAGCTCTTGAACTCTCCTTTCATGTTCCTGGATCAGTTTATCTCTCTTTAACTCAGCTTCCTCTTTTTCTATAATTGTGTCTTCTAAATCACTTATTCTCCTTTCTGCCTCTTTAATCCATGCATTTATTATGCCTCTCATTTATAACATTTTTTAATTCATCACAACTATTCTTAAGCTGATAGAGTGTTATTTTAAGAAATTTGTTTATGTGAATACAGAGGTTCATGTCCATAATATGCAGTGTAGGCCACCAAGCTGGGAAGAGTTGCAGTCTGAATCCAAAGGCAGTTTGCTGGCACAATTCCTTCCTGCTCAGGGGAGGTCAACATTTTTTTCTATTAAAACCTTCAGTCAATTAGATTAGCCCCACCCACATTATAGAATATAATCTGCTTTATTCGAAGTCCACTGATTTAAGTGTTAATTTCATCAAAATATACCTTCATAGAAATATTCAGAATAATGTTCTGAATATTCACCATAATCTGGGCGTGTTGGTTCATCACGTTGACACATGAAATTAACAACCATACCTTATCTGTGAAACTTCAATAATATTAGTACCTGGTTATTGGTACTATTATGAGGATGAAATTATTTAATCTATGTAAAGCACTTGGTATGGTTTTTCACATAGCAAGCTTTCAATTAATGATAGTGTTTATTGTTTTAATACAATAATAATTCCTCACATTTGTTTGGTGTATTGCATTTTCAAAGCACCTTCGCACACATGAATTCATGTAAATATCACAACAGTATTTGCACTTTAAGCTTGAGGAAAGTAAATCTGGGAGAGATGAAATATCTTCTCCACACACATATCTTTAAATGGAGCCTGATGAGAAATAGGCCTATTCAGAATGCTGGAGGTGGCATCAAGGAGTCTTAAATGGGTAGAATCTCCATTTAGTATGCCCTCTACCTTTGTCTACTATAAACAATTCTTCTCTTCACATCTTAAACAAAATTTTTTACTCCATAGAGCACTTTCAAATCATTTATTTTATCATCTCTTTGGTAGGTATTATTTGTTTCTCTCATTTATAAATGTGGAAACTGAGGGTCAAAGAGTATATGATTTGCCTAACGTTAGGGGCAGAGATAGTATTCAATCCCTAAAATTATAGTCTTTTTTAGTGTTAACTGAGTATTATTGTGTGCCAGCATTGTTCTAATTGCTTTGCATGTATTCACTCTTTAAACCCTCATTAACAACTGTATGAATCTGTTTTACAGATGAGGAACCTAGGGTAGTGAAAGTATGGGGCTTGCTGCATGTGAAGTGCATTATACTATTCTCCTCATTTTCAAGATGAGAAAAGTTAGGCTTAGAGACATTAAATAGAGAGAGAGCAGAAAGATGACAGCAGAGTAGGATGACCCTAAGTTTGCTTCATCCCACGAATACAATTAGATAACAATCAAATCTTTGTAAATACCCTAGAAACTGACCTGAAGCTTGGCAGGGAGAACAAACTCCACAACTAAATATAGAGAACAGGCTACATCAAAGAAGGCAAGGAGTGCAGAAACAGTTTGGGAAAGAAACAGATAATGGTTCCTGCAGTGGGGTGGGAGCTACAGTTGTAAAGAAGGGCAAGAAACATACTAGCACATGGATGATGATTCCCCATAGTAATTGGCTTGGAAAGTAAGGGGGGCTGAATTCCTGAGTTCTTGCAATCAGCCAGGCTTAAAACCTAGAATTCTAAAGGTTAGTGGCTCAAGGAGAGCCCAGAGGGCATTGGGGCTGCTCTAGGAGTGAAAACAGTGCAAACAGCCCTGGGATAAACAGCCTGGAAACAGCAATTTGAAGACTGCCTGAGGTATACAGTGAGAAGGTGTTTTGCTCATCTTGGAGTGTGCCCCAGAGAGCTAGCATTCATAGAGAGACCCCTCTGAGAAGAAAAGAACTGGCCTATGCCACTTCCCTCCCCTGCCCCTTAGCAAGTACAGGGCCAACTGTGCAAAAACAGCACAGCAGCACTGACACTGGCTACCTAACTTGTTTACACCAAGTCCTGCCCCCATACACTGGTGGAACTGCCCTTCCCAGTCACACTTGTAGGGGTTCCTGAGAACCCCTTCTCCCGAGAAGACTAGCACCAAACCCTGCTTACACTGCATCTCCTGATGTGGGAGTTTTATGGAGCCATGATTTAGGTGGTGGTGGCAATAGGTCTCATTTCACAAGCAGACAAGATCACACCTAGAAAAAAACTTACCACATTCAGACCACGGACCAAACACTGCCCATAACAGGTAAAGAGAGCTTCTTTAGACTACTGGCCTGACGGATAAAATGACCAGAATGCAACAGTAGAGCACATTTAGCACACATTGGAAACACTCCGCAAAGAACAAGGCCCTGACGAACAGGGGAAACTTCACTTCAGGACACTACAAGACCTCTTGTTCATAAGACCATTACATTTAAGAAGAGACTTAGCTGCCTTTCCTAACACAGAGAAATTGACAAAATGAAACGACAGAGGCATTTGTTCCACATGAAAGAACAGGACAAGGCCATGGCCAGAGATCTAAATGAAACAGATATAAGTAACATGCCTGATAGAAAATTTAAAGTAATGATGACAAAGATACTGGACTTGAGAAAACAGTGAAAAGTGTCAGTGAGACACTTAACATAAAGAAATACATAGCAGAGATAAAGATCTAAATAAACAAAATGAGAAACACCCTTGATGGAATAAACAGCAGGATGGAAGAAGCAGAGGAACAAATTAATGACTTAAAAGATAAAGTAATCAAACTGAAAAAAAAGAGACACAAAAGAATTATGTAAAACAAGAATAGACTTAGGGAACTCAGTGACTCCATCAAACTTAATANTACCTAGCCATATTATATTTAAAATGGAAAAATATAGTGAGAAAGAAAAATATTAAAGCAGCAAGACAAAGGAAGACAGTTACATACAAGGGAAACACCATAAGGTTATCAAGGGTTGTTTCAGCAGAAACCTTCCAAGCCAGAAGGGAGTGGCATGATATATTCCAAGTGCTGAAAAGAAAAATCTACAGCCAAGAAAACTCTATCGAGCAAGGTTCTCACCTAGAATAGACAGACAGATTAAGAGTATCTCAGACAAACAAAAACTAAAAGAGTTCATCACCATTAAAACAGCTCTACAAGAAATATTAAAGGGGATCTTTAAGTGAAATGAAAGACCAAAAGTGAAAGTATGAAGGTAGGAGAAACACGAAGGCAGGAAAATGAATATGTTTTGTAAAATATCACTCAAGGAACTTACAAAATAAAAAGATGTAAAATATGACATCATATACCTAAAACATGGGGAGGAGAAGAGTAAAGAATGGGTTCAAACTTAAATGACCATCAACTTGGGGCATCTGGGCGGCTCAGTCAGTTAAGCGTCCGGCTTTGGCTCAGGTCATGATCTCATGCTTTGTGGGTTTGAGCCCATATTGGGCTCTATGCTTGACAGTGCAGAGTCTGGACCCTACTTCGGATTCCGTGTCTCTCTCTCTCGCTGCCCCTCCCCTGCTAGTACTCTGTCTCTCAAAAAATATGAATAAACATTAAAAATTCAAACTTAAATGACCATCAACTTAATATAGACTGTTTTATGCAGAAGAGGTTCTATAAAAAAGCCTAATGGAAACCCTATATCAAAAAGCATGAATAAATATAGAAAGCGAAAAAGAGCAAGAAATCCAAATATACCACTAAAGAAAACCAGCAAACCATGAAAGAGAGAAGGACAAGAAAGGATCAGAGAAAATCTTCAGAACAACCATAAAACATGTACTAAAATGGCAGCAAACACATATCTTTCAATAATTATTCTGAATGTAAAGACTAAATGCTCCAATCCAAAGACATGGGGTGCCAGAATGGATAAAAAACCAAGACCCATCTATATGCTGATATACAAGAGAGTAATTTTAGAACTAAAGTCACCTGCAGACTGAAAGTTAGGGGATGGAGAAACATCTATCATGGAAATGGATGTCAAAAGCAAACCAGAGTAGCAATACTTATATTAGAAAAAAATAGACTTTAGAGCAAAGACTGTAACAAGAGACAAAGAAGGTCACTATATAATCATAAAGGGGGGGGAGTCCAACAAGTTATAACAACTGTAAATATTTACGCATCCCATACAGAAGCATCCAAATATATAAAACATTTAATAACAAACTTAAGGGAACTAATTGATGATGATACAATGATAGTAGGGGACTTTCATACCCCACTTACATCAATGGACAGGTTATCTAAACAGAAAATCAAAAAAGGGAACAATGGCTTTGAATGACACACTAGACTAGATGTATTTAACAGATATATTCAGAACAATCCATCCTAAAACAGCAGAATACACTTTTTTAAGTTCACATGGAAAGTTTTCTAAATAGATCACATATTAGCCCACAAAAGAAGTCTCAGCAAATTAAAAAAGATTGAAGTCATACCATGCATCTTTTCTGACTACAATGCTATGAAACTAGAAGAAAACCACAAGAAAAAAAATCTGGAAAGACCACAAAACACGGAAGTTAAATAAAAACAATGAATGGGTCAATGAGAAAAAAGAAAAAAAAGTACATGGAAACAAATTAAAATAATAACCAAACCATCTAAACCTTTTGGACGCAGCAAAAATTGTTTTAAAATGGAAGTTTATAGCAATAGGGCTACCTCAAGAAGCAAGAAAAACCTCAAACAACCTAGCCTTATACCTAAAGGAGCTATAAAAAGAACAACAAACAAAACCTAAAACCAGCAGAAGGAAGGGACTAATAAATACCAGAGCAGAAATAAATGATATAGAAATTTAAAAAAAAGAAAAGATCAATGAAATCTGGAGATGGTTCTTTGAGAAAATCAATAAAATTGATAAACCTCTAAACAGAGTTATCCATAAAAAAGAAAAAGGACTCAAATAAATAAATTCTCAAATGAAAGAGGAGTAATAACAAACAACACCACAGAAATACAAACAATTATAAGAGAATATTATGAGAAAATATATGCCAACAAATTGGACAACCTAGAAAAAATGGATAAAATCCTAGAAACATATAACCTACCAAAACTGAAACAGAAAGAAATAGAAAATTTGAAGAGACCAATTAGCAGCAAAGAAATTGAATCAGTTATCAAAACACT
>NW_027532000.1:200709-202973 GCF_008692635.1 Crocuta crocuta | reverse complement strand
TATCCCTGATGAACATAGATGCAAAAATCTTTAACAATGTATACATACACACAATGGAATATTATTCATACATAAACAAAGAATGATATCTTGTCATTTGCAATGACATGGATGGAGCTGGAGAGTAGAATGCTAAGTGAAATAAGTCAGAGAAATATAAATACCATATGATTTCACTCGTATGTGGAATTTATGAAACAAAAGAAACAGGAAAAAGAAAAAGAGAGGATAGGGAGACAGACAGACAGAGAGAAAGAGAGAAACGAAGAAACATACTCTTCAACTATAGAGAACAAACTGATGGTAACCACAGAAAAGATTGATGGGGGGTTGGATTAAATAGGTCATGGTGATTAAGGAGTGTATGCGTCGTGATGAGGGTGATTTCTGGAATTGTTGAATCACTATATTGTACACCTGAAACTAATACAACACTGAATATTAACTGGCTAGAATTAAAATAAAAACTTAAAAAAAGTAAGTAACTTGTTCTGGGTCACACCACCAGCAATTGGCAGAACCAAGGTTGAACTTCAGTAGGCTGACTCTAGCGCCTGAGTTCTCAGCTACCAAGCTATACTTCATCTAAGTCTAGGGCTATTCTGGGCTTGCTTAATTGAAGCAAAGAGTGAGGGTGGGGAGAGAGAGGGCGGGAGGGAGGAAGAGAGCAAGAGCTAGAGTGAGAGCCAGAGAGAGAGAGAGAGAGAGAGAGAGAGACTATGACCAAAACCTTGTGCTTAATTTGAAGATGAGTGTTTACTGTCCTGACTTCCTAATAGTTTACTGTTTAAATGAAGCTCATAAGTAAATAATCTGGACATGGGGGTCAGAGAGGGTAGCTGGTTGAATGATCTATGAGGCCCAAAAATAGAACTATACAGATTAGGCTCCAAAACTAAATGCTGGGCTTGATACTGAGGGAGGCATTCACTGCCCATCTCAGTCTTGAATTGATTCATAACTGGGTTTGGCTGTTCCAGAAAGATCCTGAGCCTGAACCTGAAAGCATTGTACTTCCTCTGAAGGGGCTTTTAGACCCTTGCTTCTCTTTTCCTATCAGTTCTTTCTACCCTGTTTGGTCCCCTNTGGGGAAACTGCTTTTCTTTTGTATTGATTCAAATATGTATTCAGTCTTTGGCCACATGAGATCAGTATGGGCAGTGATTCTTGAGGGAAGGGCTTCTGGGTGATGGTTTAGAGTAGAGTCTGTGCCAACGGGGAACAGAAAACCAAAGAGGTCCTGAAATTCTCAGCCTGTAATGTGGAATGTGTAGTATTTTTTGGAGGAATTCTAACTAACGAAAGCCCTTGGTAGGGGAGGGGCAAAAGTTGGTGTTCACAGGCTGCAGTAGAAAATATTTTCCATGATACATTTCCTTTTTATCTTATATTGTGAGTCAGCAGAGCTATGCTTTTATCCACCTATTCACTCATTCATTCATTTAGTTATACAGTTATTTAAAAATTATTTGTTGAATGTCAAGTACCGCTCTATGTGTTGGAGATACAGCAATGAACAAAACAATCTCTGCCTTCATGGAACTTACAATTTATATAGAGAGACAATAAATCAATAAAAATAATTATATAACTTTTCATATAGTGATAAGGCTAGAATGAAAATCAAGATAATAGGATAGTGATGAGGTGGTACATTTTAAAGAGGGTGGTCAGGGAAGGATTCCTTTTGAAAAGATGAAATAGCTAAATTTATAGAGAGAAGAAAAGTCTTCAAGAAGAGTCCAATTCTTAACCCTATGTCTAAAATAAAACCCTAAAACTCCACCCCTCACAACCACACAATTATATGCATCCTTATTCTTTAATCTCAACAAATCACTTATCATCCTGTCCTCAGTTTACCCTACTTGGGACCAACTTCATGCCTTCCACACCTTTGGCAAGGCAGTTGAAAATTTAAAACAACACTTTATGTTAAGTTACAATTGAAAACTAGCCATAGCTTTTTGAACTTTAAGGAATTTAAGAGANAGTAGAATACATGAACATCAGACATTTTAAGTGAATGTGAGCTCACAGGTGTCTTTTCCTAAGAACTAGTGTTAATAAGGGAGATGATAGTCCCACTCCTCATTGTCATTCCCATATGGATATGTGTTCTGAGGGATCTTGGAAAAACTGATGAGCAACCAGCTTGGGGAGGATTGCAAACCATGCCACAAGGAGGAGCTTAAACAAATGGTCATATTTATCTTGGAGAACAAGTAATGTGTGTGTGTGGGTGTGTGTGTGTGTGTGTGTGT
>NW_027532000.1:197462-200665 GCF_008692635.1 Crocuta crocuta | reverse complement strand
AGAGCTTGCATACTTTAGGAGGACTATTGTTTAGGACTTAGCTTTTTTTGCATGGCTCAGAGGATAGTGTTCTAAGAAATGGATGGAACAGCAGAATAATTAATTTCAGCTTAAAATGAATAATGTCTTTGAAAGCTTCAGAGTGAGTTTCCTGTTACTGAAATATTACAGCTGCTGCTGGACAAAACTAATCAGATAGTGGGCTTTGGAAATATATCTTAGTTTAAATTATGTTACTGCCACATCCTACCTGTATGGCTATGGGCAAAAGTCCTGAACTTTACTCTTTAAAATAGTGTTAATAATTCCTTCTATTCAGGATTCTGTGGAGAATTTAAATAGAATAATATGCTGAAAAGCTTTGTACCATGCATGCCCAAAGTAGGCGTTTCCTCTTCTTCCTCCTTCCATTCCCTCTACCTCATCACATATACTGTAGAGAGGATTCCTACGTAGGCTGGTTGGGAGGAAATTAACTTTTATTCCCATTTCAAGTGTAAAATTTTATCATTCATTCTATAATCATCAACAACTTTATTCATTATCTGATTATGCTTAAGACACTTTGCTGTATGACATGGAAATTATGTGTCATTATGACTATGTCTCCCACTAGACTGTGAGCTTCTTGAGAGCCTTCCTGTACCCCATCACTGTCAGAATAAGTGCTTATTGGGGCACTTGGCTGGCTGTCAGTAGAGCATGCAGCTCTTGATCCCAGGGTTGTGAGTTTGAACCCAACGTTGGGGATAGTATTTACTCAATAAATTTTTTTTTTAAATTAAAAAAATAAGTGCTTATTGCCTTTAACCTTGGAGGAGCAGTGATCTCTGTGCTGAATAATTGAACAAACCAGGAATCTGTCCTCAGAGAGCTGATTCTTTTAAGTGAAGTTGGCATGCACAAATGTGCAAAAGCATCTAGTCACATCAGTAGCCAAGACAATAAGCATATAAGACTCAATATCTTCAGACTGCCTGTAGCAGCATTGGGGATTATCAGGTGGCTGGAGTGGGGGGTTGAAAGGCAATAAATGAGTAGTAGTGGGTGTCAGGATAAAATGCGGAACTTTCTTTGGTTATACTTCCTGGAAGAAGTGTGACTTTGGGAGTTGTTTGAACCATAAGAGGCAAAAGACAATGAGGCATTGGCTTTTCCCTGAGAAAAAACAAAGATTTAAGATTTAAACATCTTGCGGGTAGGTAAGCCATTAGGACTCAGTTCAGAACATTGAAACATTTTATTCCTGTGACCCAAGAGACACCTTGTCAGAAGCTATTGGGAGATGGGATATGTGTTACTTAGTAGCATTCATATAGCACAGTGTGTAAGAGTATAGGCTCTAGAGTCAATGTGTTTGGGTTTACATCTGGGCTCCACTACTGACTAGCCATGTGACTTCGGGCAAGTTATTTAAACACCATGGCTCAGTTCCATCATCTGTAAAATAAGGACAGTAATAGTCTCTACCTCATCTAGTGGTTGAGAGGATTAAGAGATAATATATGTAAAAGGATTAGAACAGTGCCTGGCACTGAGTTAGCACTTTATAAGTGTTTATTATTAACTAATGAGTGGTCTTCAGATCCTGAGAAATATACTGGTGCTTATAGTACTTTTAGTGTGAGTTTGGCAGCATTTATGTTCCAAGATTTGCAGAATTTTTTTTAAGTAGGCATCACACTGAATGTATGCCTTGAGTCACTTACATCAAGGGTCATATACTTTACTGACTAAGCCAGCCAGGTGCCCCCTTGGAGCATTTATATTCCAAACCATCTCATGGAGTTGTTAGCTCCTCAGCAGCGGCTGTGGTAGAAGTGGTGATAACATCTGGTTAAAAGAGATGGAAGAACTTTCTATCAACTAAGATTGTCCAAGAGATGAATGGCCTGTCTTAGGAGAGAAGAACCTCTCCATTGTTGTGGGTGTTAGAGTTGAGACTGGATTTGGTGGGGATGTTGCAGAAGGGAGTGAAGGATAGAAGTGGGGTTTTGCTATACCAAAAATTCTGATTTTATTGATACTTGTCAGCAGAAAAGTTGGCTATGGGATGTGGAGACTGCTAATTGAAATATGGGGGACTTGTTTACTTTTTAAAATTGTGAGCAGAGTCAGGCAATCACTTCACTCAGAACACTAACTGCCATGGATGGAGCTGGGATCAAATGCCATATTCCAGAAATCTCTCAGAAGTAAGTTTGGGACTCAAGTGACAAGGGTTTTGGTTTCTGCCTTGCCAGCAATTAGCTATATAATCTTGGGCATGTTGCTTCCATTCTCTGGGCCTCAGTTTCCTAACCTAGAGCATAAGTGTTTAGACTAGATTTTCTCTGAGGTCTTATGAAGTATTGCCTTCTGTGGTTGGAAGATATGATTCTCTGAGTGGAAACAAGTGGATGAAGAAGACACTCATGCATTCAGCAAATGTTTAATAAGCACTCATTTGCTAAGTGTTAGGTACTGTGCTAGGTATGGGGGAGAAAGCAGTGAACAAGACAGGCATGGTCTCTGCCCTCTTAGCTCCACAATCCAGTGCAGGATACAAACAAGAAAAAAAATTACAATACATTTTAATAAGTATTCCAAAAGGGGAAAACACAGGGCCCTGTGGGGGAAGAATATGATCCAGAATAATTTTGAGGGAGAGCATCAGAGAAAGCCTTCCGGAGCAGGTGGCATGTGAACTGAGTTTTGAGGTGGGAGCTGGGGAAGGATAGCAACATATACATAATTCTTGAGGCAAGAGAACCTGATAGTTATGAGGACTATGGTCGGTTCTGTTTACCTGGAGAATGGAGAATGAGAGGGCATTGGTGAAAGTTGGTGTTAGAAAGACCAAAGAACACCAGACTGGCAAGAAATTGTATGGCATGCTACAAAATTTGCCTTAAAGGCAGTGCGGAGTTATGGAAGGCCTTTAAGCAGAGCAGTTACATAAGTCAGGGTTCAGTAGCAGAAATTAAATCACTCTAGCTATTCTCAGTAGAAAGAGTCCTGATACAGAAAATGATGTGCTTCTAAAATTGATGGAAGGGCTGGAGGGGCAACCTTTAGGCTAAGCTTCCAGGAATCACTCCCAGAATACAAGGGGAGCTATTTTCCGTGCCACCAGCAGGAAGGTGAGATATCAGGGGCTTTGGAAACATTCCACTTTACGTGAAGTCTAAGAATCTAGAATTTGCCATTGCCTTAACTATTGT
>NW_027532000.1:191884-197096 GCF_008692635.1 Crocuta crocuta | reverse complement strand
GTCATTACCTCCTTCCAAATATTGTGCATGTGCATATGATTACCAGAAATAAATCACATCCAGAACGCTGGATGCAAAGGAGCCTGAGAAATGACAGGCTGTGGTAGGTTTTTGGTTTTGAGTTTTTCAGCAATATAGGAAGGCAGACTAGAAAGAGGATGGTATGGATCCTGAGCACCCAATCTATAGTATCCACCATAGGATTGATAAGAGCTGTACTGATTTTGAGAGAGATAATTTAGACAGGAGAATAGAAGCTAAATTGGAGAGAGAGAGAGCAGCACAAGTAACCAAGTAATGGATAGAAATAGAATCTGAGATGATGAGGCACTGATAAAGATACTGGCAGCAGGGAAACAGAGGAAGGACACATGAGATATTAAAGAAGGGGAGAATCACCAAGACTTGGAGGACTGGTTGGCTGGAAGCAAGATGAGTGAGAGACAAGACTTATGTATGTATATCTCCCAGGTTTTTGGCAAGGAGACGTTCCTACGAGACAGGGAACTCAGGGAAAGAGGAAGCTGGCAGGGATGGGAGAAGATTATTTCAATTTTAGATTTATTAAGTTTGACGTTCTTGTGAGGTATTTGGGAGGATAAATCCAGAAAGCAGTTGGAAATTCATCTCTGGAATTCAAGAGGACTACCTGGGACTCATCAGCAGAGAGTTGTAAGATCCAGTCAGGCAAGGGTTTTATTCCTCCTAGTGTCCAGTAACTTTGTTTAAAGGAGGTGTATCAGCGTGTAATGTAGGTAGTAGTTCAAGCTTCGGGAATGGATGGGTCCAACATTCAATGTAAGCACAGAATGAGAAGAAAAGTAGAATGAGATTAGAAAACCATGAGAAATCATGGCCTTAATGAATGAATGAAGAACCCAGGCAGGAAGTAAAGACTGTATAACTAGACCGATCATGTGGATAGTGTTTCCAAGGCAAAGGTTGCATTTCAGGAAGGAGAAGGGCATCAATGAAATCAAGAGGGAGAGAAGCCAAGAGAGATAAAGATGGAAAATTCACCATGCCATTTAGTAACAAGTTGGTCATTTGTTTATATTCACAAGAAGTTCTAGTTTCCTATGATGTGATGGGAGTGAAAGCCAGGCTACAGTGGATTGAAGGGTCAATAGAAAATGAAGTGGAGATAGGATATGAATGCACTTTCAAAGTCAAGGAGAACAAGAAAAAAATAGGTCTTGGCAGGGATTTGGAGAAAGAGGAACCCTCTTGCACTGTTGGTAGGAATGCAAACTGGTGCAGCCAATATGGAAAACAGTATTGAGATTCCTCAAAAAGGTAAAAATAGAACTGCCCTATCATTCAGCAATTGCACTAGGTATTTAACCAAAGAATACAAAAAAACTACTTCAAAGGGATACATGCACCCCAATGTTTATAGCAGCATTATCTACAATAGCCAAATCATGGAAACAGTTCAAGTGTCCATCAATTGATGAATGGATAAAGAAGAGGTGGTACACACACACACACACCCACACACGAATATTACCCAGCCATATAATAAAAGAAGGAAATCTTGCCATTTGAAATGACATGTATGGAGCTAGAGAGTATAATGCAAAGCAAAATAAGTCGGTCAGTGAAAGACAAATACTGTTTGATTTCACTCATATGTGAAACTTAATGAAACAAATGAGTAAAGGTAACAAAAATCGAGAAAGAGAGGCAAACCAAGAAACAGGCTCGTAACTATAGAGAATAAACTGATGGTCACCCAAGGGGAGGTGGGGGGATGGGTTAAATAGGTGATGGGAATTAAGGAGTTCTTTTGTTGTGATGAGCACCAGGTATTGCATGGAAGTGTTGAATCACTATATTATGCACCTGAAACTAATATTACACTGTATGTTAACTAACTAGAATTCAAATAAAAACCTATAAAAAAGCAAGGAGAACGATTCTGGTTGCTTACATTATGGTACTATTCTGATCACTAGTATCTGTCTCAACATAATCTAGCAGAGTGTCTTTTAAACTATTTTGGGATTACCTTCTATAAGAAATAAATTTTACATCACAATCTAGCACATTTATATTTATATATAAGTGAAAAGAAAGCTTCATTAAACCACAATAATATGAACATATCATATAAATGGAATCATACAAAAGCCTTTTGTGTCTGGCATTTTCTCTGAGCATAATATTTTCAAAGTTGATTTATGTAGTTACAGTAATAGTATTCCATTCTTTTTTGTGGGTGAATAATATTCCATCATATGGATATACCACATTTGTTTACCCATTCACCTTGATGGACATTTCAGTTTTTTTCCATCTTTTTGCTATTGTGAACAATGTGATTATGAACATTCATGTACAAGATTTTGTGTGGCCCTTTCTTTTTTTCATTTCTTTTAGGTATATACATAGAAGTAGAATTATTGGGTCAAACTACTCTATGTCTAAATTTTTGAGGAATGACCAGACTGTTTCCCAAAGTGGCTTCATCATTTTACATTTTCACTAGCAGTGCTAAAAATGTTCTGATTTCTCCATATCGTCCTCAATACTTGTTATTGTCTAGCTTTTTTATTGAAACCATTCTAGTGGATGTAAATTGGTATATTACTACAAATAATTCTGTAGTAAATATCCTGCATCTGAGCTCCCTGCATTTGATTTGAATTCTCCTGGTGGCTAATATGTTGAGCATCATTCCATGTGCTTATTGACTATTTCTTTGGAAAAATGTTATTCAGAACCTTAGCTAATTTTTTAAGTGGGTTATTCTTTTTATCATTGACTTGACTTGATCTCTTTATATATTCTAGGTACAAGTCTCTTATCAGATATATAATTTCCAAATATTTTCTTCCATTCTGTGGGTTGTCTTTTTATACACCTGATAGTAGCTTTTGAAGCACAGAAGTTTTTTAATGTTGATGAAGTCCAATTTATCTATTGTGTTGTTGTTGCTTGTGTTTTTAATGTCATATCTAAGAAAACATTGACAAATTCAAGGTCACAAAGATTACTCCTATTGCCTCCATTTTGTTAAACTTTGCCACAATATCATTAATACATCTAAGCACTTAATAGTGATTCCTAATATCATCGAGTATCCAGTCTGTTCAAGTTTCCGATGGTTTCATGTCACAAATGTGTGTGTATGCACAGAAATCAGAACACACACACACACACACACACACACACATTTCACCTGAGTCATACTTTTTTCTTCCTATTTATTTGCTAAAATTTCAGGTTGTTGGTCCTGTATTTTTTTAGTGTGTACTTCCACATTACAGTTTAATATGTTTTTTATGTCCTCTGTGTGTTTTATAAATTGCTAATTGGATGTAGAAGCTTGATCTGATTCAGGGTTTTGTGTTGTTTGATTTGACATGCATCATTCATAGGTGATGTTATAAGCCAAAACCTTTGAAGTGGGGACTTCTTTGGGTTTTATTCTATCTTGTAGGGCTAAGGACCATTTTGTTTATAGCCTGCATTCATTCAGAATATCCAGTCATCTAGTTAAGATATGTGGCTGTTCTAGCCTCAACAATTTCTAGAGAATAGATAGCAATATTCATTCCTCTTAGAGTCTATAGTATTCTAAGAGTTCCAGAATTTAATTTGTTTTATTCCTGTCTAATCTAGTTCCTGCCCCCCTCCACCAATATCTATCTATTCACTTTTACAGTCTTTGGATGAAAGAGGAAGAAGGGCCTTCAGAGATCTGTATAAGGGAGTCCTGGGTTCTTGAGGGCCCAGGAGCCTGCTGAAATTGAAATTGCATGTATTTTTCTGAGGTGAGGGTTCAGAGGTTTCACTGAATTTTCAGATAGGTCTAAGTCCTCATGTGACAGAAGGGAGATGGAGGCCAAGAGAGGGGAAAGGAAAGGAGTGACCCAAAAGTCAGAAAGTAAGATTGAATTTGGGCTAGGAGTAAATCTGAAACCTTTCTGTCTCCAGCACAGTGTGGTTTTTTTTTGTTTTTTGTTTTTTGTTTTTTTCCCTAGCTCCAGATATCGGGTCAGGAACGCAGAGCAGGAGGGCAATGATTACAAATATATTTCAAGTTTTGTAGAAGCTTTTCCACTGCAAAGCTGGCTTCTCTTCATAGTACTCAGCTGCAAACAGTCTAAAGAAACCATAAACAGGAAGGGAAATAGACCTGTGAATGGAGGGATAGCAGTGTGTATTTGTAGTGTGTGCTTGTAGTTCTATACACAGCACTGATTTTTTAAAATATGTACTACTAATTAAGAGTTGTCTATAAATACTTAAAGCAGTGGCCGAAGACACCTTTGCTTCCTTCTTGGCCCAGAATCCAAAAAATGTGGCTGCCAAGGCATGCCTCCTCCCCAACTATCTCTTTTTTTCCATTCCTTTTCCTTCTTCAACCTTTTCCCCCTTACTTTCCATCACCCTTCTCTTTCTTCATCTTATCCTAGATCTTTTCTCCCTCCTCTTTCCTTCTCTTTTCCCCTGCTTCCTAAAGTCCTCCCCTTATTCCTCTTTCCCTTCCTTCCTGCCATAACCTCTTCCTTCCTCCCACTTCTGTGTACTCCCTTCACTCTCTCTCCCTACATCCCCCTCAGTGCACCCTCAACAAACTCCCCACCCCCACACCGGTACCCGTGGCCTTTGGCTCTAGCTAGAGGGACGGGGTTGGGTGGGGGGAGCTTGGGCCCTCTGATTGGCTACAGTGGCTAGCACGCCAGCTGAAGTCCCGCCCCACCCAGCTAGTAAATGCGCGGCTGTAGCACCTGCTATTGGCCGGCAGGACTGTCAGCAACACGGGTCGTGCCTCACGCAGGCGCCCACAGTAGCTAGGTGAATAAAAAGGCCGCCTACCGCCGGGNNNNCGGGCGCCGGGGGGGTGGGGAGAGAGAGGGAGAGAACCAGCAAGGGAGGATTTAAATGAAAGGCTGGCAGCCGGGACCCCCGCGGAGAGAGCGACAAGCTGGCTAGAAAAGCGAGCAAGCTAGGAAAGCGAGCGATATAGAGGGAGTACGGGGAGACCGAGACTGACTTATAGCCAGNAACCTTGCACTGGTTCCTCCCGCGTTTCCCTTTGAAAGCCAGGATTTTGCCTTTTCCTTGACGCCTGAGAGAGAATGCTGGACTCTGCCGACTTCAGCGTGAGCTAAAATTTCTCAGCTAGGGAAGAAAGATCAGCTCAATCCTGAGAAGGGGGAAAGCAGTCTCCCCTGTCCCCATCCCCTCCCCCACCCCATAC
>NW_027532000.1:189947-191763 GCF_008692635.1 Crocuta crocuta | reverse complement strand
AACCATCCGACTTCCTCCTCTTCTTTTTAGCATGGTGGCTGTATGGACAGTCTGACAGAACAGAGACTGACATCTCCCAATCTGCCGGCCCCCCACTTGGAACACTACAGTGTTCTGCATTGCACCATGACCCTGGATGTGCAAACCGTAGTTGTTTTTGCCGTGATTGTAGTCCTCCTGCTTGTCAATGTCATACTCATGTTTTTCCTGGGAACGCGCTGAATGGAGTCCAGCTTCCTGAGCTGTTGCGAACTCTCGCTTTGATTTCATCCCGAGAACTACCGAGAAAAAAGAGAGAGACGGACAGACAGACAGAGACAGGGAAAGGAAGGGAGAGAAAGACCAAGCTTTCTTACTCAGGGGGGAAAACGTTTTGAGCTTCAACATGGCCTCGCTGTGATATGTATGACGTTGGTATATTCTCTCTCCCTAAATCTTTTGTCATGTCTTGTCTTTTAAATATGGCTGTGAATGTAGTTGCTTATTGCTTGAGTAAAATTGTTGATAAAGAAATGCATCCTATTTAAGTGTGCATGTATGTGTGCATTCTCCATCTATGTGACGTTCACGGAGCAAGATCTGCGTCCTTTAACAGTGGCTTTGCAGTTTATGATGTCTTGTCAACTCATTTTCTTGAAAACTACCTTTAAATTCCATCAGGGAATTTTAGTCAAAAATTTTCTCCTGCCATCAGGAGTGAATTTGGGTTTGTTTCTGGAGAAAAGGGGGATGTGGGAAGAGCGTTATAGATTTTGGACATTTTAGGAAAGACAGCCCTGCGCTGGATGTTTAGAGGGAAAAATCGATACAAAAAATGAATTTAAGGAAAATGATTTTTTAGTTTCTAATGAGAAGCGAGAATTTGAGAAGGGATGTGGTGGGGTGCAATGAGCTGGCAGTTGGTGACTGTGTCCTTTGACTCTAAATTTGCTGTCCAGGGTTCACAGTTTACAATCTGGAAAGAAGCCACCTTTAAAGCATTTATTAAAACATTTAATGACAGTTTCTTTGGAATCATGAACTGAGACATAAAAGCCTTCTCTGATCTTTATGAATTGGCAAGAGGAGACATTGACAAGAGCTGTTTAGCTTCCTTTTCCAAAAGAAGATTGTACCATTGGATTTGAGTTTGCAGATTTTTTTCTGTGTGTCCTCTGAAAAACAACAAAAGCCAGCTTTTTACCCAGTCTGGGAATAATAGTATTTGTATATGCCTCTTTTGGATATTCTCGTTTGCATGATATTCTTGGGACTACATTTTAAATAGAACTTGCTAGTGCTAATGACAAAGTGGTGGTTTTTGTTTGCTTCCTTGTTCTTTAAGATCAGAGGTTTCTCTAATTGAAAGATTTCCATAACAAAATGCAAGTGTTTATCATGCTAAATTGAGAGTTTTGAGCACCCTCCCCCCAAAAAACGTCTGGATGGAATGGGATGAGAGCTGGGGAAGACATGAACTACAAGTAACATTCAATTTTGACATATATTTGCATTTCTGTCAGATGGTGGTGGTGGTGGTTGCTGTTATTATTGCTATTGTTATTATTTTATATTTCTCTTTCCACTGGGAAAGCTTTTGGAAAAGCCAGGAAGAAATTGTCTCTGATGCCAATGTGTATGATATTTATTTTCTCCCAACTCCCACCCACTGATTGGCAGATATTCCTCATTCTGAGTTTACCTGACTTGAAACAGTGCCATATCTGGCTCATGTAGCAATGAATCAGGGTGCATACAGTCTACAGGCATGTTCCCTGTGTACCCATGTGGGCGGCTGCCCCTGTGTGATATATGAATCTGCTGCCATTGTGCTGTC
>NW_027532000.1:181556-189796 GCF_008692635.1 Crocuta crocuta | reverse complement strand
TATTAATTCTTATTATTTCCTCTTTGGTCCCTTTTTTTTGGGGGGGTTTCTGGATTGACCTGAATTCCTTTCTTTGCAAAGAGAATCTTATAAGCACCCCCCTACCACACACACATCCTTAGCTCTAGTGGTATTATTTAAAGTAAGCTTATATTTTGGCTGGGCACTTTGTTTTGAGACACATTGGACAGGAAAATCTCTAGGCTGGGCAGCTACAGACTTGGGTTCTCTCACGCGGTTTATTTGACCTTGGGCATTTTTTTCCCTTCTCAATGTGTTTAGGATTTCCTGTAACATTGGCTTTTGGGGATGGTTGGCTTAGGTAACCTCCAAGTTATTGAATTTGGTGATTTTGGGTGCCCATGTGCACTTGAAATCAGAGGGTGATGAACTGGAAAGACAAGTGAAAAGAAAAATGAAATGTTAATCAATGGGTAATAGGGTTGAGGGAGGAGATAACCTGATTGCTGGTATCTGGTGAAACTTAAGTTTTCCCTAAGAGATTTTTTACCTAGCTTTGTGGGAAGAAAACTGGGTTACAACAATGGAATGCTTTTTTCTTTCTTCCCCCCTCTGTCTTTAAAGTGGGAAGTGTTCTCTAAGTCTAGTCTTTGAGCCAGGTTTGTGCCAAAGTAGTGTTATGAAATGCCACAACCTTCACTTCTGAGTGCCTGACAGACCCTTGGTAGAGAACCTTTGGGAATGTATGTGTGTAGGGTGTATGGCAGTATGTTTATGGTGTGTATGCACACCATTCTCTGTGTGTGTATGTGGAGGGGAGAGGGTGCACTTTTGAATGTGGGTGAGGGTTGGTTGTGCTAGGAATGAGGAAAAACAGCAGGGCATGCATTGCGTGTTCCACAGTTCTGAATGGGCTCCTTGTGCTAGGGCCTGTAAAGATTTGACTGGTGCCAGAATGGATGGGTATTTCCCCTACCACTCCTCCAGCTACCTCACAACCCCTCAGGCTAAAGGGGTATTTCCATCTGTAATTTAGTTGGCAAAATGGGTAAGCATTTTCCAGATTAATTTATCTCTAGGCAAGTAAGGGGCTGTTGCTAGCCAGATGGCAGGCCACCCAAGAGCAGCTAAAAGGGAGTTTGGGAAGTAGAAAACCAAAGTTGGCAGTGTGACTTTTTCCTTGTGTGAATCCTAAAGGTTTGGCATTTCTCCTTCAGACTTGTGAGGATATGCAAAAAGAGAAGAGTGGGAGAATATGAAAAACGCAGCCCAGAGGAGTGGAACCCTTTGCATTTTTACTTTTTTTCCCCCTCCCTCTTCTGTCTCTTCATCTTCTCCGTTCTCCATTTACTCTCCCCTCTGATATAGCCTCATCTACTCTGCCCCCATCTGTACTGTAAGTGGAAGGGGAAAAGGAGGAGAAGAGGGCTTTTCCTCTCTGATTTGTCCCATCTTTTCCCAACTAAGTTTCTAGTTCCCTTTCTTCCTTTCTGACCTAATTGGATAGAGGATAGGATTTTGCTCTTATGATGGACAAAATTCTGGCTCAGAAATTTTCCCTTCCAGCTCCTCACCAGGGGATTCTGGAACAGCCATTTACCAGTATCCTAGCAACCTCCTGCATCACTCAGCTCCTGCTGAGCTCCAGAGCCCACCCATTAAAGGTCCAGGCACTAGAAAGGCCTCTAGAAAATGCGAGCTGGAGCCCAGCAACACTTGGAGAGATGTTTTTGGGGAAGTGGACAAAGAATGAGCAAGATCCTCGTTGCTTGCAAATGCCTAGAAAACATGTCCACAGAAGGCATATAGAGCCTAGCCACCTTCTAGCCATGGGGACTGTTTATCAGAAAGCTCCTGGGTTCCACTTCCTTTCTCCTTTCTTCCAAATGCCTTCTAAAGATTAACTGAGTCATGTAACAGCCCAGCTTGAGCGCAAGGAAGTCCGTAGGCCCTGAAAAACATTTTTTTTTCACTCTGACTTTTGGCTGACTCAGGGAGGAGTTGGAGGGATAGGGTCGTGCTTTTCCCCCATTGAGACAGCCCCTGTCAGAACCTATCACATCTATTTGTGCTTTGTGCCCCAGTTTTGTCTGTGGCTTAGGAAACTCTGCCCAACCTGGCCGTGATGTGGAGTTTGGGGGGTTTTGTTTCTGGGTTGTTGGTCTCTGAGTAGTTTCCAAATGGGAAGGCTGGGCAAATTAGGAAGACTATTTTGATTGTGGTACTGGTGAATGGGTCTTGGGCCTTGGCTGATTTTCTCATTCACTTGTGTGGGTGATTAAGTTTTAGGGAGCTGAGAAATCTCAGTGAGTCTATGAGTGAGATATTCTTCTGCCCTGTAGTGAGGCCTAGATTGAGAGCACTTAGCTATGACTAGAGGGAACAGTCTCACAGTTCCAGGGATGGTGCCAAAGCATGTCCTCCCAGCCTTGTTTGTTATCTTGGCCTCTGCTCCCTTTGTACTATGGAGTGTTTCTCTGGATGAGCACATGATTGGGAATTGAACCTATTCTTCCAAAATAACCACCTCCTCAGAAGATCTCACACAAAGCATCTGGATCCAGCCCCATTAGCTTTGCCCCCAAGAAGTAGGATAGAGGTGGGGAATCATATTTTCTAGCTCTTATTTCTAGCTTTGGAACTTCTTATAAGTCCAACTGAGGCTCTCATTTTCTAAGAATCCTTAATCAAAGCTTAGCTCTTCTGATATTTGCCTAGAGTGTCTCCTGTCATTAGGTGGGGCTAACTCTCAAGAGTATTTAGTTAACTGTGCTTTTTCCTGTCATCAAACACAAAATAGAAAAATTATTAAGGGGTAAAGGCCTAAAGGATAGAGAAGACTTGGGATATAGTCCAGTAATGACAGTACTAGTGACCCCTTGTCAGCTCATGGGCCTATGGAGTTTACAAAGCAATTTCACATTTTTTCTAATTCTGTTCATCACATCAGCCTTGTGAAGTGGGTAGGGTGATTGTTATTACATTTTACAGATGAGGTAAGTAAAGGTCAGAGATATTGGTGAGATGGACATAGGTCTGCCTTTCAAATGGAGAGTGAGGAAAGTCAGAGTTGATCATTCCCAGCTAGTGTGAAGCTGAATGAAGTCAGGTAGAGAGAGAGGTGTGTGTCATTCCTGAAGTCACACTAGCTTCCTCAAGCTTGCTTGCTTACATTTCTAGTACTTCATACCTTTCATTTTTATAGCAATTTTGCACAGAATTCCTTATTAAATGAAATGCTTACTTTTTATCTTGAATATACATCAAAGAGTTTCCTCTAGTCTTATGAAAACTTAATATTTAGGATATTTAAAGGAGAAAAGGAGTGTGAATTGGTGAAGCCTAAAATACAAAATGTTTTGAAGGAACTGCAGTTTTTATACAATTGTCCTTCCTTTCTTATTTTTCTATAGTTCTCTCTATTTCTTTTAAAATGTGTTGCTCAGAATTATGTTACTCCAGATGTCACTTGATCAGGAGATTAAGTACAAAGGGACTTTGATCTGTTTGTGAAATATCTAATAAGTAGTTCTCAACCCTCCCTGAACATTCATATCAGTTGTGGAGTTTTTAAATATCCATGCCAGGTCTCCACTCTGAGGGATTCTGATTTAATTGGTGTAGGATAGGTCCCTGACAGTTTTTCCCCCTAAATTTAAAATTTAATGCTTCCCAAGGTAATTCAAATGTGCAACCAGCATTAAGAGCCATTGTACTGCTCTTTGGGGTTGTAAACTCAAATGCTTTGCTGTCTAGTCCAGTCTTCTACTATGTTGTGAAATAGGTTCTTTGAGGATTTTTTTAAACCAAATTCATTAAATTTCATTTTGTTTGGTTAGTCCATTCTAGCTTTTTATGGGTTTTAAAATTTTTTCTTTATACTGTGCAACACATTAGCAGTCCCTTCTAACATTGCATCAGTTAAATTTTATGTCTATTCTTGCTTTTGGGGATGAGTTTAAAATTTTTTTCTTTATGTCATGAAGTATATTAACAGCTTCTTTATCATTGCATCATTTGGAAACTAAATAAGTATCATCTAAATTGTTGATTCAAAGAAATGTTTAATATAGAGGGGGTAATCTCACCAGAGCCCCTTCTTGGAGTTACAACCCATTAATTTTTGTATATATCTGGTCAACCAGTGCAGAATCCACTGGGCTCCACCATCATTTATCTTACCAACATGTTAATAAGGATAGTGTGGCATGATAGGTTGTATGCTTTGTAGACATTAAGATGTATGCTAGATTTATAACAATCATCTACCAAGCCAATGACCTCATCAGAAAAAGGAGTATGAGTCACTTGGCATCTTAATCCTGGTAAATCCTATTTCAGGCTCCAGAGTTCCCTATTTTCTTTCAGTACCCATAAAGTGTATGTTTATTAACTGGGTCCAGGATTTGCTGAGGGCCAGTGCCACAATTGTAGATTCTGTGTACCATCACTTTCTTTTCCCCTTTTTGGAAAAACAGGGCATTGCAGATGTAGCTTTAAAACAATGTAATTGGTTTCCAGAAAGTTTGGGAACATCTTTGTGCATGTTTGCATTGGTTGGCCGAATTGTTTCTGTTAACCAGTGGTTCTCAGTCCTGGACACACATTGGAATCACCTGAGAAGTTAACAACACTAACAACAATTCCCAGAACCTCTGGGGGAGATCTGGTGGCCATGGCATCAGTATTTCTTAAAAGCTCCCTGAGGTGATAATAATGTTCAGCCAGGGATGAGAACGACTGCTATGTTAAAAGGAAATGTCAGCTCAGCCTGAATCTAGCTTATCACACACGTGAATAGGCAGGCTTTACAGATGGTGAGATTTTATTCTAGGATTGTGGGGGCCTTGATGAATTTGAGGGGCTTATGCCCACTCTGAAAAGAACTCAACCCTAGAGAGTGAGTAGTCTGGGGACCTATTTGGATTTAAAATGATGGGCTGTGAGATGGTTTGAACCCTTCAGGAAAAAGAGTCAGTTCTTGTGCATTTGCTGTAATAGTGGGGAAGATTTTGTTCATTTGCTGTGTGGCTTTGGGTAAATTACTTCTCCCCTCTGAAATTTGTATTCTTCATTTGCAAAATAAGGTTAGGAGGATTAGACAGCTTCAAAGATTTCATCTGGCTAATGATGTGTACTTACTACTTTGTGATTAATAAAAATGATCAAAATGATTATTCAAAACCAGCAGGTAATCCAAAAGATCCCTTTCAGCAGGTTTGGAATGCATAGAATGATTTGGGGGGTCATAGACCTGCTTCCCTAATTATATTTGGCTTAGGTTTCTTCTAAAAGGTTGTATTCATTGAGCACACAGTGGCTGCCATCAGGGGTGGGAGCCCTACAGTGAGCTGAGTGGCAGAAGGATTCCAATGTGAGATTTAGCAGTCTTTAAAAAGACATGTTGCATGGATAATTGAGAATTCTCTCTTATAGATAAAATATATCAGCCTCATAGGTCTGGGAAAGGAGGCAAGGGGCTGGCTGCTTCGACAGCCCAGAGCCCCTTCCTGTGGTATTTTACATAGCTATTTATTTAGTTAATACTACTACTGTTAATAAGAATTTTGAAAAAGTTCCCTAGTTATTTCATTAGCTCCTTTTAAAACCTGAAAGTAGTTGAGGAAACTAAGGCATAGAAAGATTAAGTAACACACTCAAGGTCACACAGGAAGTGGTAGTTCCTGACCTAGAAACCAGGCCTCTTGACACTATATCCTGAAGTTCTTCTAATGTGTCCTGCATGGTGGGCTCTGTGGTCAGAATGTGGTCATGACTCAGAAGTGAAGGGGTTCCACTGACATAGAGCAAAACTCATGAGGAAACTTAGAAGAAAGGGGTGAAGGGGCAACCTGGAGGAAAATTAAACATTAAGGATGTATTTGAAGCAAGTTCTTTCTTGCCCTTATCATTCTTCTGTGATAGTTTCCCCCTGACAAGAATTGGCCATTTGGTCTTTGAGCATCAAGGTCAAGAGTTGGTAGCAGAGAAGAAGGAAAGTTGTGCATGTTTCTGCTAGACAGTATATGGAAGGCAGACCTTCAGTAGGAAATAAAAATACTGGAAATGGTCTTGGGACCCCTGGAAGCAAGCCATGGCTCTGTTCCTACCTTGTTGCCAGAGCTCGATCAAGGCCCTTCCCCACTAGGCCTCAGTTTCTATGTCATTAAAGTGAGGAGTGGATTTAATAGAAGGACCATGTTTTCAAATGAAATCTGAGCCAGAAGTTTCTATAAAGAACAGGAAAAGGCAGAACTAGTTTGGTTGAAATGGGCCTAGGACAGAGGTGGAGAACAGCATCTAGAATCTTGCCAGTATAGACCTTAGATATTAGGGGAATTGGGATTAGGACAGTGGGGATGGCTATATGCAGCTCAGACAGACTGCTTGGAAGATAGGACAACCTTAGGTAGGGGAGGGAATTCTTTCATTTAAGTGGGCAGTATTCACAGAGAATCACATAGAGACAGAGATAAGAATACCTTGGAGATCTGTAGCATGCATTTCCCCTTCCTATTTTACAAGTGAGAAAACTAAGACACTGTAGGGAGAAGGGGTTTGTCCAAGGTTTCAGGCCTGGGATCCTGACTTCTCAAATCAGGACTTTATATTCTGTAACCTGCTACCTTTACTATAGGGTGCTGGATCAGTGCTCCTTTGGCTGGATCAGAGACCTGAATGCGCTCTCAAGTATGGCTGGAGAAAGCAAGCTGATAGAGAAACTGGGAGAACAGTAGTATTATGTAACCTCCTAGAGGGGAGCAGGCCTGTCAGTAGTCCTTGGGGTGCCAGGCAGTGAGATGAGGGACAGGGAATCATAGAATCTCTGGCAATGCAGACTACATTAGTTCTCCTGAGGGAGGGAGCCCTGGATGTAGCCCTGTGCTGTGCAAATATCCACCCTCAGAGCCCAGAAGAAGCCAGCACTGCATATCCATAGCCAGCTCTGGGAATGGTTCTGGAAGCTTTGATCTCTTTGCCTGCCTGCCTGCCTGCCTTCATTTGAGGAGGGGGAGCCATGCACCTCCATGCCCAGCTGGCTGCAAGAAGAATGTGCTAAGTGCCCACCCCCCACCCCCTCAGAATGTGGTGCCTAAAGACAGCAGCTACTTTTAGCTGTACCTCCCACAGCCTTTCCTCCGCCCACTCTCTTCCTTCCTCCTCCCTCTGTGAACCCTGCTGGTTGGCAGGAGGGCTGGGCAGTAGTGGGTGCTTTGGCATTGGGAAAGAGGCAGGCAGTGGGGAGCCAGGTGTCCCTAGGAGAGGCTGTGGTAGACCTAGTACAGTGGGGGAGGTGCTTAGGACAAAGGCAAAACTATGAGACTGTTTTGTGGTTAGGGCCTAAAGGGAGTGGGGGGGATTTATTAATTTCCTTTAGACTTTGCAGCCAGCTGAGCTGCTTGTCTTAAGAATCTAGGTTGAATTGCACAGGAGGACTCAGAAGGATTTATTAGACGAAATGAACATAGACACTTTCTGTACTTAGATTTAAAGAAAGGCAACTGGGGCTAGTGATGCTTGCTTTATTCTTGACTCTCCCTCTTGAACACTGTCTTACACTTTTCAGGGGTTTTACAAATTGTCTCACTTGATCTTTTCTGTGGTCTTGTGAAATAGGAAGTGCAGGAATTATCATTTTACAGATAAGAAAAATGAGGCTCAAAGAGTTATTGTCATATAGCATCTGATCTGGGCTCAGGCTCTGGAAGTTATAGTGCCGTTTAAAGTCATTCCAGATGGCTATATCTTCTAGAAAAGTGGTATTACAGCTATTCTGAATCTACTTCCTTCATTGTGAAAGCTGGAAAACTAGGCTTAGAAAGAGAAAGGACTCACTCAAGGAAGCACAGTATGTTTGTAGTAGTACTGCAACTAGAACATTGCCTTGCAAGGATGTGAGTTCCTGGACCTGTGACTTGCAAGCTGCTTTCGATTTTCAGGGATGGTGAAGGAAACGTGTAGTGTGATGGGAAGCAAATGGTCAATGAACTAGTAGTCTGTCATTTTTCAGTTCTTTGACCTTGGGCACGGTACTCAGCCTCTCTGAGTTCATTTTCTTTTCTGTTAATTGGGGCTGAAAGTCCATGAGAACTCTCTAAGGCAGAAATCTGTGTGACTGCTATAATGGAGGGAATTGACACTCAGTAGGCCCTTTGTAAAGGTTTTGTTAATGAAGGACATACACATGAATTAAGAGGGGTTGTAAATATGAACCAAGTCACTGGGCGACCTTGAACAAATACCATTGTCTTTGTTTCCTATTTCTCAGTCACAGCATG
>NW_027532000.1:163840-179949 GCF_008692635.1 Crocuta crocuta | reverse complement strand
AGCTGAAAGAGGAACTTGGCAGAAAGCCAGAATTAATTGTGTTTTTATTTAGTGCCTTCTCAAGTCCATCAAGCCAGAACCATCTAGGCACTTAGCAATTAAAAATCAATTCTTGGACCCCAGGTCCTTGGCTAGGATTTGTGATGAGCATTACTGGGTTTTCATGATATGATTAAGAGTTGTGTTAGAAACTGCAGGCTCCTAACAGATGACCTACTTAGAACAAATCAACACTCTTCACCTTTGTCTGCATCATTTTGTTTGGAAAAATCTTATTGCTCCAGGGGCAGGACAAGAAGATAAGGACTAATGTATAGTTTTCTGTTCCTGAGACATTAGCCTTTTCTCTACAACCCTATGAGGTGAGCAAGGCCAGGATTATTTCCCATTTTATGGCTAAGGAAATTGAATCTCAGAGAATTGCTCTGATTGACTCAAATCAGTGCTGCCTCTTAAAAGCAGTGGTGTGCATGGAAGAGCTGAGCATGTAGAGTTAGCTGTTATCAATCTACCAACCTACCAACCAACCAACCAACCAAGTGACCTTAGGCAAGGATATTGTTCTAAAGATGCTTTCTGCACTTTATTTCTATCTGGGTCTTGTTATAAAAGTTAGACAATAGCAGGCAATACATGGCAGATGACACTAGATAATTCTGGCTAGATTTCTATTTAACTACTGATTGACAATTCAGATATATCTCTTTGACCTATGGAATGTCCACTGAAATATCATATCATCCAGGGATCCATGAGAGAACTTGCCAAATGCATAGTGGTTGCCCTAGATTATTCGGTCCTTCATGTTCAGTTTGGAGGTTTTCTTTTTGTGAGGTATATTTGGGGTACACATGGGATACAAGTGCCAAGTACACTTTCACATTGACATGCTTGGACCACACACATTCAGTTTACTATGGGGCACACTCACATTTGGACATACTCTGTACAGCTAGGGTATATACACAAAGGCACATATGATGCATGCTTATGCAAAGTTGTATGTGTGGACATATGTGTATACATATTTAGCACAACCACATACCCAAATACACATAGGGCACACTGAAATGCACATTCAGATATATTCCTACCCCCAGATAATATACTCCTATCCCTAAGATACACACTTTTAAGAACTTACATGGATGAATCACCCTCCCCCCATGAAATATGTTTTAACACACCTATGGGGCATGCTCACATGTCCTATACAACCCTATGGGGCACACTCTGATCCAAAATACATGCTGTCCTTAGGACCAGCTAGCTGTTCCAGCTTTCCAAGTGGGCACATCAGAGTACTGGCCCCACCTGGTGGGCCTTTATCAGTTTGCTCTGGCTCTGCCTTCCTTTATCCCTGAAATCAGACTTCAGGGGCAGTGAGCTCAGGGATAAAATGGATACTCAAGATGGCATGTGTTATAGCAGTCTCTTCAAGGCAAACAAAATTTACAACTAAGCCCTCAGATGTTGTATTAATAGGCAGAGGGATGGAGAAGAATGGCGAAGATAAATTAGCATTCATCAGTGCAGAAAGCTTGAGCCTGCTCCTTCATCCACCAATCCACTTCCAAACAATTATGGAATGATGTGATTGTGAAATAATGTCCTAGACAGCCTAAAGTAACTGAATATTAAAGTACAGTTTTATTGGGAATGAAGTAACAACTTGGACCTGAGCAAGTATGTCTAAATTGGGAGGATGTGAGGGGAAGTAGTAGGATGCATAAGACCCAGCCCCTTTGAGTCAGTGGTGTGTAGAGAGAACAGCCATTTTCTTCTGCTTCGTTTTAACTTTTATTTGCATTTTATGCAGAATTTACTCCTGCGCTATAAGTTTTTGTTTCTTCAGTTTCTTCTGGGTTATCTTTTTCTTCTGTGCAACCTCCTCCTCTGGTTTAGGAACAAGCTGCTGTTTTTCAGTAAAGATCATCTTGATGTGGCAGGGAGAGCTCATGTATGGGTTAATCCAACCATGAGCCCTGTAAGTTATATGCTGCATCTTGGGGACTTTGTTCACCTGGGTGTGTTCAATGACCAGAGAATCTGCATCTAAACCCTTAAGTTCAGCATTATTCTGCAGTTTTCAGCATGTGAAGTAAAAATTCAGCAATGTTTTTGGGCTACTGGCCCTGTGTCCCACTGTACTGTTTGGCCTGGGCATACTTAACAACTCCACCATTGTAGTGATGAGATGGCACACATTGCTTCTGCAAAGTGACATCCTTCACATACTTAGTGGGATTTCACATATCCATACCCTTGATGGCCTGGGAAGTTTCATGTGTGTTCTTGAAGTGACCATGAAGGTTTGACCCTCTTGCTTTTGCCTGATTTTTTAGGGTTTTCTGGGTCAAGTGAATAGGAACCATTTTCAGAGATCACCTCAGGCCAGATAAGTAGCCACATTCTTAATGACCACAGCCCTGCCTCTAGTCCCAACAGCTTGAGCCATCTGGCCCCACTAATGAGGACCTGCTATTTTTAGAGTTTCTCAAGCTGGAAACCAGGTCAGGATGTCCTGGGGAGGCCTTTCTAGCCTTTAGTAACCAAAGGCTGGATCTGGAAGGAGAGAACCCTAGACTGGGTCTTGATTGAAGAGTATGAAAGCAGTGAGACAGGTGGCTAGAGTGTGCCAAGTCTGCCTTGGAGCAGCAGCCTTAGCCTAAGTGGGATACTCTTGACTATGACAGGCCTATGCTTGTTTCTCAACTTTGCATTTGAGATCAAGAAACATGAATTCCAGTCACTGTTTTTGAAACTTAGGGTGTACCTCAGTCATGGTTCCCTCTGTCTGGGTCTTGTTTGGTCTGTAGGCAAAATAGCCGGTATAGCCCTGGCTATAGATGCTGGCAAGAACTCAGACTAAGAGTTGAGGAAATGCCTTGCAGATGTACTAATTCTTCACCCACGAAGCTTCTTCCCTAAGTTACTTTCAATGCCCATCAACAACCAGGCCTGACTCCTACCACNGCTAAGCCACCCAGGTGCCCCAAGAAGATCCACTCTTACCAATATGATGGGCATCATCCAATTCATTGAGGGCATGAATAGGAAAAAAAAAAAAAAAAGGAGTCAGGGGAAGGAAACCTCATTGTGTCAGGCTGGTCAAAGTCATACTGGGATCACCTTCAACCTTACAGATGCATTTCAGTACTAGGTCAGTCCTTTCTCAGAAAACAGGTTTGCGACATTATACAGTTTTGGCTCCTCAGGAACCCTAGGCAGTGAGGAAAAGTGGACATTAGGACATTAGGAGCAAGGACTTCTTCCTAAACTAGGAAAAGCAAAGTCAGACCACCTATACCTGCTACCTGCCAGAGGAAGCAACCTGGAATGCTGACCCCAAGAGAGTGCCTTATTCCATTTTGTGCTCAGGACCATTTCACCTGCTTTGTTGAAGAGGATGGGTCAGGAACTAGACTATGTAGCTCAAGTTCAGATTTCTTCTTGCCATTCTACATTGTGGCCAAAGTTCTTCCAAGTCTCAGTTTTTTTATCTGTAAAATGGGCTTAACTGTAAATCTCAGGATTATTGAGTACAAGAATCCATCATGGCAAAGGATGTGAAATGTGCCTCATAAAATGTTGAACATGTTTAGCTGCTGTTTGAATTTTTAAGAGTTCATCCAGGTCATTATTGCAGGTAGTTTAGAGGTAATTCAGGAGCTTGTTTTCATTTTATTTCCCACTCCTTTCTCCTATCCTTCCTTTAAAGCCAGTATTGTCTCCATTTTACAGATGGGGATACTGAAGCACAGAGAAGGGAGGGACCAGCCTGAGGATATAAGATTAGGCAGTGGTGGATCCATGCCTTCAGGCGCTGTTTAGTGCTCTTTCTATACTTCCAAGATACCAACGAGAAATCCTCTGCTAAAGGAAGCTGCCCATGGCAGCTTAAGTTAATGTAATTTAAAAATTTAGGTTTGTTTCTGACTTAGAACAAGGTAGGGGGCTATCTTGGGCCTGGTCTTCCCCAGAAGAGTCCTGTGTGCCCGTGAGAGGCACATCCACTGAACTTTCATCCCTTCTACAGCAGCTTATGTCCTACTGGTATCCTACATGTTGGAAGCAGTGAAGCGTTGGAGAAGATGCTAAGCTGTTGGGATAGGGAATTGTGCTGCCCATTTAAGCTACTTCAGAAGGGTCCCTGAAGGCACTTGATCCACCCCCGCCTCCTCGTAGCTTCCTGGGTAGAGAGGTTTGTGTGGCTGACCTGCATATGGGTATAGGTAGAAAGGTATCTAAGAATATAATGTTTGAGGGCTTTAATCTGTAGAGTATTTTGCCAACTCTTGAAGGATAAGATAGTGGAAATCTAAGAACCAAAGCTGGGAGAGTCCCTTGAGACCATCTTCGCCGATTCTCACCTGGCCTTGATGTGGACATTAAATTTCAGCTGGGCTGACTTTCTCACTTAGTGTGCTCTTTCTTGTATGTCACAGACTTTTGAGCTGGGCCAGATTTCCTGGAGGCTTTCTACTTTGTATATTTTTGTCTTTCTAAACCTAGGAGAAATACATTGAAACTGAGTGGTGAGAGGAAGGTGATGAAATAATCTGTGGAGGTCATGTCTTGGGTGCTAGGCATTTGAGAAGGTGGCCTTTTGTGTCTTTCTTCAGCTGTCCTGCTGTGAATATGTTAGTTTTCTAACATATATTGGCTGCGAGAGTCTAACTGAAAGTGGTGTTTTTTACTTGTGCTGCTAAAACCAGTAGGATGACTATGGTACTGTCCTGTCTGGTGTATTAGACAGTTTCTGGGGTGGGGAAACTGGGGGGAAAAAGGAGAGAGACACTTTCTGTAATTCAAGTTTAAGAGCCCAAAGAGTGGATAGGGAAGAGTTAGCTGCCAAAGCCCTGCTAAGAAGCAGCCACACAGTTTTCCCAGCTCCCTTGACCCTAGACACCTCATTTTTAAATTATTTTATTTTTGAATACGAAATACTTCCACATGGTCAAATTCTAAAAGATATAAGAGGGTGCACAGTGAAAAATCTCCCTCTTGCCACTCCCTTCCAGCCACTTGGCTGCCTCTGCAGAGGCCACCGATGAGTCCTTCCAGAGAAATGTTCTATGGGTATATGAGCATATATAGATATATTCATTTTTCCTTTTCATGGTAATATACCCACTGTTCTATGCCTTGCTATGCTTTGAAGGTTCTTTGCACCTTTGGGGCATGAGGATGTGCCATGGAGAGGAGAGGTTAAGATCACTGGTTCTAGAGGAAACTATTTGGGTTTTGGTTCTGGCTGTGTGACCTTCAGCAGCCACTTCAACTCTTCGAACCTTGGTTTCTTTGTTTTTAAAATGGGGAACAAATAAGTTAGTATATGTAAAAACTTAGATTTGCCCCTGACATATAGTAAGCACTCAGTAAATGTTAGCAAATGTTAGCCATTTTTTTTTTATTATTAGAAGAAAAACATTGGACTCTGAGTCAGAAGATCTGGGTTTTCTTCAAGCCTCTGCTCCTGAGATAACTGAGTGACTTCCTTTGCCCAAGCCTATTTTCTCATTTTTAAAATATAAGGTCTTATTCCCACTTGGCTTATCCTCCAGAGTTGCTAGGAAGATCCAGTGACCTCATGAATGTGAAATGAATGTGAAAGCAACTTAAAAACTGCAGTGTGCTAACCACATGGAAGTGGTGGTAGTCTTTTCACAGAACTACTTTGAATGGCTTGAACCCAGTGGCCTGAACTGTGTGGAGAAGGCAGCACCCTTTCTTCTGGCAGTAGAACCTAAATGCCATCCTTGAACTGGAGTTCTATTTTGGGTAAAGGTAGCCCATGGCAAAAATTCTAAATAGTCAAGTGTTATCTTTTGACGTTTTTTATCTTACTGCATACCTCTTCTGACCTCCTTGTTTCTGTTTCCTTTGCCTCTGCTCTGTCCCCTTTAACTCCCCTCTGTCTCTTATCAAAACCTGCTTTTAGAAGCAAGGCAGCAGCATCTTTCAAAGGTGACCCCAACTTTCCATTTGAGATAACATAGTTCAACTAGCTCAGAGAGGAGCTAGATCTGCCCAAGTTCATACCACAAATCAGTAACTAAGCCAGGCCTGGAATCCCTTCTTCCCATCCCATTGTTTTTACACTTTGCTTTTTGGTGTGAATTTGAATCTGAGATTCTTTAGCAAAGATGTTTGGTGATGAGAGAGATCTGGAAAGGTCTGTATTTAGCCTTCATAGTGAGGTGTTCCTAATTTCCAGGGTCAGACTTGTCTGGGGTCCTGAGGGATAGGAGAGGCAGTGCTGGTTGTAGTATTGAAGGGGTGATATCTGTAGAACAGAGGGAGGAAAGAGCACCAGAAAATATCTAAAACAGTGAGCTCCAAAGTGAAGCTCAGGGAGAAAGTCCTGGAAATTCTTTATATATTAAATTGCTAATCTCATCATTATTTAATCTAATTTTTGTGTAAATTTTTATAAAACACATAGTACCTTAGTAGTACTTAGATATTCAGGTAGATGTTAATTTTTTAACCAATTGATGATTTTTAACCAAAAACAATTGACAGCCATCTTTCTAAAATGTTGTAGGTTGGGTTTCTAATCTTGGCTCTGCTGCTGATGAGCTTTACATGTTAGGTAAGCTCTTCACTGGAACCTCAGTTTTCTTATCTGTAAATTGTTAGACTGAACTAGGTGTGCTATTTCTTGAGAGTCTCCGATCCTGATCTTCGCTGAGTATAAGAATCCACTGCCAGGATCTTGAAACTGAGACGGAGTCAAGAAGATTATGTTCAAGTTCTGGCACTGTACTGGATGCTTTGTCCCTCAGTCAGTTTCCCTGGGCCTTCCCTTCTCCACTCCCACCTCCTTCACCCAGCCCAGATAGGCAGAAGCTGTCTTACATAAGCCTGGCTGATGTACTTGAAGTTCTGTTGTTACAAGCACAACCACTTTTCCATCAGACACAGATCCAATGCCATCCCTCCTAGGCCCTGAGGGTGGGTCTGATTGTGCTTCTCTTGTGTCCTCTCAGATAACCCAAGTTTAGTTGTTGCATCCCTCTGAAGGGAAGACAACTCCAACTCAGCCAGTTTGTGTCCCCTCTGGCCTGATCCCGTGGCTACTCACAGAGAACCCCTGCCATCTGCTCATGCACTATTTACCATGTCTGTTGAGAGCAAAAAATTGTGCTAGACTTTGTTAGGATAAACATGGCCAACCCCTGAACAGGAAACAATGCTGATAGGGACAAGGGCTACTCCTTAGTGCCTTGACCAGTCTTCTCTCTCACTGTGAGCCAGCAGGCAGAGGGAAATCAATAAGCCACTAGAAACCATCTACTTTATGATGGGCTCTTTAAATGCAGATTTCCTCTTTGAGTTGTAAGGACTCCCCCTGGAGACAATTACATTCTCATTGGAAAGGCTCAAAGCCTTTAAAGGGCTTTGTCCTGGGTGAGCATGCTTTGTAGACTTAAAAGTGTTTAAATTGATTCAAATATATTTATTTTTTCCTTTCTGTTCTCCAGATTTAGGAGCAGGTCAAAGTGCTCCTAACTAAATGCTATTCCTGTTCTCACCACCTTACAGCAGATGGCCACATTTAAAGATGACATTAGAACCATTAGTTCCAACCTATCTCCTTCTCTGCTCCTCCCCCCACCTACAGCCCTCCTTCCCCTACAATATTTTAACACGACATCTGTCAAATGGATAAAAAAATGACTTTCCCTTCTCTCTGCCTTGCCCACCCACCCTCTGGCTGTGGTGCTGATGAGTTTAGAACTATGCATGTGGGAGGCATGGAGGACAGATTCTTCATTCTCCCTCTCCCCTTTTGTAAACCTAGATAAGTCCCACCTCCACTCCTTCTCAGGAAACTCCAAGGCTGGCCTTTAAGTCACAATTCAGGAAAAGTTAAGGATCCTAGGGCTGGTCCCAGTAGAACCACATGAAGAAATTCATGAATACAGGTGCAGAGCCTTAGATAGGTCTAGGTCACCTCAGGAATTGGGGGCTCTTTGAGCCCTCTGCCTCTCCCCTAGGCTTGCCCTTACCATCTCTTAAGGTTTGAAGGCAATGCAGAGACTCCAATGGGTGGCTGGAAATTAGTGCCCATAAGAAGTTCATGAAGATGGTCACAGTACCCAGGGCAGAAATATTTTGGAAATGGAGCCCAAGGTGATTCAAGAAACAGGTAGGGGTCAGGGTAACCTCCAGTTTGGGATGGTATGCTTCTGAGTCAACTCATAGAAACAGCATTGCTGAGTCATTTTTTGTTTGTTTTACTAATAATTTGTCTTTTAGATATTAGAGTCTGACTTGGATACTTGAGGACAGCTCTTAGAAATTGCTTTTAGACTGGGGGTCTCAGGGCTGAATTTCGGGGCAGGGGTGGGAATAGGGATGCAACAGAGCAGGTGCAAATAGCCTCTTAAGGATGGGAAAATCATCCTGGACAAGCTACTATACTCCCTCAGCCTGCCTGGAATCTAATACAAGAAGGAAAAGTTGGGGACAAAGTTTCAGAAATTCTGGTTTCTTCCAAATGATCCAGTGCAGTCAGAGGAAATTCTTGTATTTCAAACTCTGGCTCTAGTAAATTTAAGACACTTGGTCTCAATATGATATATTATTCTGGATCACTCTGGCTGCTTTTTAAAAATTCTAGGGTGAGGGGTGCCTGGGCGACTTAGTTGTTTGAGTGTCTGACTCTTGATTTTGGCTCAGGTCATGATCCCAAAGTTGTGGGATCGAGCCCTGTGTCGGGCTCTGCACTGAATGTGGAGCCTGCTTAAGATTATGTCTTGCTCTGACTCTCCCTTCTCCTCTGCTCACATGCTCACACTGTCTCTAAAATAAGATAAAAGAAAATAATATTTAAAAGGTAAAGTTTAAAAAAGTAAAAAAAAAACAAAACTGGGGTGAGCCTGAGCAGGTCTTTGAGAACTAGCCTAATGGGTTAGAGGCCAAAAAGATCCCAAAACAACTTGACAGTAACTCCTAACTCCAATGATTTGGATTTTGAAGCTGATGTTTATCAGATTGGGAGGTGCTCTAGGTGGGAGACTTCTCTAGCCAACAGGATCATGACTGGTTGGTGGTCCAGAAACATGTCTTCTCTGTGATCTGTGCAATTTTTGACCTATTTGGCTGTGTGTTCTCTAAAGGACTTATTTCTTCCACAAGACCAAACTCTTAGCATCATGAATTTTCAGGCAGTATCTGGGTCTCACTTCATTAACTCCTGGGACCATTAGGTTGAGCTAGTGGCTGAAGTTTCATATCAGAAGGGTCCATTGCTAAGGTTCAGACCAAGCAAGTAAATCCCCTTGCTTCATATATATTTGGTTGTTTACCATTATAGCTAAGATAGCCTTGTAACTTCTTTGGAAGTACACAAAGGTGTTATCCTTTGTTATTAGTCTATAATGAATGAAAAAAATCTCCTTCATAACTTAGGAAGCTTATTTGGGTTTCCCAAACTTTTAGAGCCTGGCAGATATGAGTTGGCTTGTGACCAAAGTACATATTAGCTTTTGGCTCAGGTGATCGATCTTGGTCTTGCTGAGCCTTACCCTCATTTAGGCTGATCTTTCCAAATCAAGTCAGCACAGCTGAGTTTTGTGTTTGTCAGATGTGGCTGCAACCATCTGTAGACCTTTCATTTTATTAAAGTGAAAAATGGATGGTACAATGGGACATTCAAGGGGGCCAATGCCCAATGACTCACAAATCACATGAACAAACTAAGAAAAAAATGATCATGTCATGAAAAGATGATATTTGTATACTCCCTTTTAGTACATTTAAAGCCATCATCACTTGAATTCATTAACTATTCTGCTCAGAAATGAAATTATTTAGTTATGGGTCATAGCAACATCCAGATTAGAGCTGAAATCAGCCACATGTGAACTATTAAGTCACAGAGAAAAGAAAAATCAGTTCTTGGGTTTTTTAAAATACTTTTTAAAAAACATTTATTCATTTTTGAGACAGAGAAAGAGCGTGTGTGGAGGAGGGTAAGAGAGAGAAGGATACACAGAATCTAAAGGAGGCTTTAGGCTCTGAGCTGTCAGCACAGAGCCCGATGTGGGGCTCAAGACTATGAATTGTGAGATCATGACCTGAGCTGAAGTTGGACGTTTAATCAACTGAGTCACAAAAGGGCCCTAAATTCTTGGGATTTAAAAAATATTCATAGTGGTATTTTTCTTACCTGGCATCTTTTCTCCTTCCCCTGATGACCATCAAGCATCTGTGTATGTCTTCAGCAAAAACCTGCACCCCACCCCAGAAGCCATCTAGACATAAATCCTATCAACAACAGAATGGCCTATAAGCCACCTGGTACATATTATGTAAACAGATTTCTTAGCTCCATAGTGTGTTCTGCAACCTGATAGAGATGCTAATTCTGTTGTTGTGATCTTCCTCAGAACTTGCCTGATTTGAGGGCCCAGGTTGTAGAGGCTAAAAACAGTATTGTTCTTTATGGATCAAGCAGATTTTTTAGATCTACTGTTCACAAGTATGTACTCTGGTTGTTTGGAGAATAGTACTCTGGTTGACAACTTGAATAAATCCACATTGCTTTATTTTCTTCTTATCCTACTTAGAAATTAGTGAAAGAGGCAAGGGGAAAGGATACAAACTGGAGTTATCTGGTGAGGAATTAAGGAACAGGCAAGCCAACATCACACAGCTAGGAAGAGGCAGCCTCGCTCCAGTGTTCTTATACTTACTTAACCAGGGCTAAGGCCTTTGCTGAATCAGAGGCATGGAGGTAGAACTGCATTTGCCTGCAGGAGGGTCAGTTTGGCTAGAGTGGAAGGTTTCTGCCAGGATCAAGATAAGGGTTGGAACCATAGGTGGGGGCTTGATTAAGGAGAGCTTTGAAAGATTGACAGTAGGGAGTTATTAAGGCTTCTTGAGCATGGATAGTGCCACCAGGAAACAAGTTTTAAGAAATGTATCATTAAGGAGTAGCTTAAGGGGGAGAGAGAGAGAGAAAGAGACAGACAGACACAGACCTGTGGGCAGCAGGAAGGCCAATTGGGAGGCAACTTGAGGTGATAAGAGCTATACCTAGTGTGGGACTCTGGAAATGAAGATAAAGGGGGGAGAGAGAGAGAGAGAGAGAGAGAGGTGGAAGAAAACAATAGCAGGCCAAGAAGAGGAATTAGAAATGGGAAAAATTAGGAAGGATAGGAGTGGGGGCATATGATGAGTTTTACATGTTTTATTGGCTTTGTAGCAGGTCATCCAGTGAAATGTAGAGCAGTAAAGTTGAAAGTATGAGACTGGAAGTGCAAGAGCTGATGACATGAGAAAGATGATTTCTCTGACTTTTGAATGTGGTAATCAAGGGTCCAAAGTGGAAAACCCATTCCTCAGTTTTCCTAGCCAGTCCAACTAGCCTGGGTCACCAGCAATGCCTAAATGAGTTATATTCAGGAAGGGACTAGCCAGCTCCAAGTTCTCATTTTCCTGAGTAGAGAGTAGTAAAAGCATCCTATCAAACACAAAGGAAAATGAGAAATACATTGTGATAATGAAATTTCTGTCCTTTGAGATGCTGAAATGTTAGCCTCAAATAGAAAATCAGAGCTTAAGAGGTTGTCTGTCTGGTTCAAGTCTGTAACTTGACTGATAAAGAAGCTGAGACAGGTAAAGTACTTGCCCAGGTTCATTCAAGAAGTTACTGGCAGAGCTTCATTCAATAAACCAGTCTTTGCTGTATGCCATGATGCCTCCTAGCTGTTGTTGGAACATCCTGGGTCACAGCTTTCCAGAAGTTGGGATGATTGTTGTCCTTGAACATTTTGGGCAAGATAGTCAGAATCTATTTACAAGGCTGTATTTAAAAAAAGACTATTCAGGAGAGAGAATAAAATCCTAGCCTATTTTAGATGTACTTAAAAGGAATGAAGGACAGGATTTTGCTCTTGTCAATGCCTAGCTGTTGAGGGAAGGGACTTTCTGAGAGGATGGGGGCAGACACCAACTGAGAAAACCTTATAGAGGCAAAGATGCCTCATGTCCCTTCTTTGCATCCTGTGAAGCTTCTCAGAAGGTAGGACCAGGTCAGCTACCTTCATGGCAATTGACACATTTGCTATTCTGCACAACACACTTTAATATTTTAACATTCCCCCCTTCTGTTTCTTGCTATTAAAATTCTAATATTTCTGCCAGTCACCCTGGATGATTATATAACTATTTGGGGGTGGTATTGTTCAGCTAGACAGCAGGAGCAAGAAAAGGAAGACAAATGTTATGGCTCTGGATAACTGAGATCCCAGGGCTTTTTTCTATATTGGCAAGATATGGCATTGGGAATACTCCTTATATGACCCAAAATATCTGTTCTCAGACATACATCCTCTCTCACTGAGGGAGATCTTGTGGACAGGCAGGGAGCCCAATGTACAGGGTGGCATGGGGGTCCCTGGGAGAATGAGGCATTAGGAGAGGCAAAGGTGAAGCCTAGACTATGAAGGTCCTTCAGGGTGGTGGTTCATCAAGTGTGTCTGTGAACCAGCAATGTAGGCATTACCTGGGAACTTGTTCAAAATGCAAGTTCTCAAGTCATACTTAAGACCAACCGAATCAGAGAGTCAGACTTGGTGGCCTAGTAGTCTGTGTTTTAACAAGCCTTCCAGGGGGTTGAGAAGTACTACTCTAGGTCACTCACAGTGTGAGTTGGTATTCCTGGAAGAAGAAACCAGCTGGGAGCCTACTCTCTGCCTTCTTTTGGGGGTATTGGCAAAAGCAAAGTTGTAGAGTAAGGCCAAATAATAATTCAAATTTGCTTTACCAACTACTAACTGGGTGACTGTGGGCTACTTAGTGTCACAGATTATCTTCAGTAAAAATGGGGATGTTAATGCTTACCTTGGAGAGTTATAACGATTAAAATCACAAAGTCCCTTGCCAAATGCCTGCCATGTGTTTTCAATAATTCAAATTTTTCTTATTCCCGATTACTTTCTTCCTCACTTTTTCCCTGCCTTCTTTCCTTCCCCTTGAAAGGGCCCACTGGCCACCCACTCCAAGTTAGCTGTAGACACATGTGTCATTGTTGACCAGAGACCAGGCTTAGAAGTCAAACTCTTAGAGGTCAATTCCTGTAAGGTATGGTGGTAATATTTCTAGGTTAAAAGTCAGCGAACATGGGTATGATAACAGATGTATCTACTTATAGTATCAATGGAAAAGAATATTTGATAATTAGGATTATCCTGGGAAATCTAGACAAAAATAAATAGGATCTCATTCCTTTTATAGGAATGATATTATGACTCTTTTCCCTCCCTGTCTTCTCATTCATGTCCAAAAGTATCTTTGATGTTGAGGTACAGAGCACTGTGTGTCCCACTCACTGACAAGTCTGAGGAAGAGCCAACCTATATTTGGTGCTATACCTGAAATATCTTGGGGATTAGGAATTATTTTGTTAGAAGTCACATCAGCACTGTCCTAAGGCCAAGAGCTATTTGAGAACCTTGTTGGAGTAACCCAGTAAGTACCATCTCCTGATTTTATGTTGGACTTGCAAGATGAAGGGGTGGGGATAATTGGGAAATTAAGGTTATTGGTGAGGCAAAGAGTATAAACCAGTTTAAGATATAAAGAATTTAACCGCTGATATAGCTACTCCCAAATGACCATTTTTTGGCTTTCATCGTTTTATAGCTCTTTACCATTTGATAATTTGATAGCTCCTGATAGTTAAAACTCTTGGCTTTGGCGTTTCCAAGATTACACTCCTTGTATCCTCATTAGGTACTGAAAGCTTCACTTTCATTTGTTTCTCTGGCTCCTCTTCTCTTCCTCACCTCCCATTCTTGCTGTTTCCCAAGGTTTCTGGTCTTCTTTCTTATCACTTCCTTCCTGGGCAAACTTCCTTGGCTTCCACAATTTCTGAGCCATTGACTCCAAACCCTATATAACTATCTCTCCTGACATCTCTTGAACTTGAAATCTACATATCCTGATGGACCCCACATATTCAACACATTGAAGAGAAAATTTGTAATCTCTTTTTTCCCCTCCCAAACCAACATTCCCTCATGTAACTTACTTCATCACACTTTGACTTGAAATACCACTCCCACCCTCAAATCTACTTTGACTTCTTCTTTTTTCTCAAACTAGATTTAAGAGCCTTCAAACAGGACTCCATCCTACCTTTCCAGTTGTCTTTCCTCAACTCCCCCAACTTCCTCTTCCCAGACCTTTCCAAACTCCACTACCTTTGCCATCAAATTCCTCATAGTTTTATATCTGAGACTTTATGTAGTCTCATTCCTCTGCCTTAAATGCCTTTCCTGCCCCTCTTCAATATGTTACAATCCTACCCATTCTTTAAGGCCTATCTTCAGTATTCTACAAAATCAATCTAAAGCCTAATAGCCACATATGTTCCTCCCTTACTCTGAAGTCATGTACTAGGCCAACATGTACCAAGTACTGTAGTAGGCACTGTACATACATTGCTCAATTTGCCCTCTCTACTACCCTGCCTGTGAGGCAGGTATTATTATCCCCATTTTATATATGAAGAAACTGAGTCCAAAAGTTGTATCTCTTGAAACTGTTCTCTTTGGCTTTTGTGATATTGTGCTCCTTGGTATCCTAATTACATGCTGAAAGTTCCATTTTGGTTTGTTTCTCTGGCTCTTCTTCCTCACCTCCCATAGGTAAAACCTATGGGGAATTTGAAAGCAAACAGGTAGTGGAGTTTGAAATGGTCTGAGAAGAGGGGGTTGGGGGAGTTGGAGAGGACACCTGGAAAGGTAGGATGGAGTACTGTTTGAAGGCTCTTAAATATAGTTTGAGGAAAAGGAAGAAGTCAAAGTAGATTTTGGGGTGGGGGTGGTATTCCAAGTTTAGAAGGTTACTGATACTTTCTAAAGTAGGAAAGCCCAGAATTGAAGCTAGGTTTGCTTGCCCTTAACCATTTTACATACTGCTTAAAGGGCATTCAGTGTTGGTGCCTGAAAGGCCTTTGATCTTCAGGTAAGGACTATGCCTGCATCATAATAATAAGATCTGTGTACATGGTGGAGGCTCACTGAATGAGCCAAGCATAAAGTTGGATAGATGACTATAGAAAGAATACAGGAAGTGGAATCAGCCAGACCTGGACCTAGGGTACCTAAGACAGCATCACAGATAGTGTTCTGAGCAAAGTATTGATAATTGCTGCCAAGATACTCTTGACCTTTGGTAAAACGCCAAGGATATAGCTTTAAGCTACAGGCCTTGATGTTGTGATTTGGGACTGTATGAGCTTATTGAGCTATAGCGACACCCAGTTGGAAACCATCTTTGGCAGGAGAGAAATTTTTTTATGAAGATTTATTTTATTGAGGCAAGTGACCAGCAATTTTTCTCCACTGAGGTCAGAACAAGAAGAAAGTGACTGTTAGTGCAATTGGAAGAAAGCAGGTTCAATATAAAAATAAATCTCATAGGCAGGGGTACTGGTGACTAAAGGTAGCTATCCATATCTCCTTCTTTGGGATTCTTTAGGAGTTATATGCTTTGTGGTATGGATGGAATTTTATGAGTTCAGGATAGCTAGTGAGTAGACATTGTTAGTATGGTATGATGGGCATTAGAGCGTATGAAGTCAGAAGGCCAGGCTCTATAATTTGTTACTTGTATGACTGACCAAAGCACAGGTCACCTATATGAGCCTCAGTTTCCTTATCTTTAAAATATGGGTACTAGTGAGACCAGCTCATTCATTGAGGATCAAGTGATACAGTAGATGTGAAAATATTTTGTAAACAGTGAAGCATGATGTACTTGAAAGGTTGTGTTATAAAAGGCCCTATTGGAAATCTCTTTTGCATCCATGATGAGGAGTTCCCCTATGCTGTACCTGACCAACAGAATGCCTTAACTAAGACAAAAGATCAGGGTTTTTTCAATGTTTATTTATTTTTGAGAGACAGAGGTATAGAGCACAAGCAGGAGAGGGGCAGGGAGAGAGGAAGACACTGAATCAGAAGCAGTCTCCGGGTTCTGAGCTGTCAGCACAGAGCCAGATGCAGGGCTTGAACTCACAAACCGTGAGATCATGACCTGAGCCGAAGTTGGACGCTTAACCGACTGAGCCACCTGGTGCTCCT
>NW_027532000.1:154856-163640 GCF_008692635.1 Crocuta crocuta | reverse complement strand
TTTTTTTTTAATATGTATTCATGTGTTATATGCTAATTTCATGACTGTAGGGTTATTCTCTAGTTGGGTATATTGAAAGGCAGACCTATGTGAGAGGATACATATTCTATATTCTGTCTCTGTTGCCTTTGAACCATTTTGCCTTTGGGCTTGTGAAGCCACAGTTGCCTTGGAGAATCAGTCCTTCAAAACAGAGTGATGGAGAACATGTTCAAAAATTTAGTGCTAGGGAGAGAATTCTTGAATCCTTTGCCTTGACAGGACATATGTTCTCTATTCTGGAATATGTTTCCCCAAATGCCAGGAAGATTGATGGCCCATATAGGCTGGAACCAGTTGGGGAAAAAGGAGAACAAACAACATAGGGGTTAGGATGGCAGCCAGAGAGAAGCAGACTCTTCCTCAACCCCAACTTCATCACTGTGCTTAGATGAATGTGTGTGTGTGTGTGTGTGTGTTTGTGTGTGTGTGTGTGCGTGCCCGCGTGCTCGAGTGAGAGAGAGAGACAGAGAAAGATAGAGAGACAGAGAGAGTGACAGAGAGAGAAAGAGATATGGAACTGGCATAGATGTCTTCCTGTTGCTGTGTGGATCCCAGTCCTACTGGTCACAAAGTTTAATGACCAGGGTTAAGGTCTTTACATAGCCCCTGTCTTGCTGTGTGATTGTAAGTTCACTCCTTAGTCTCCTTGTGACTCAGTTTTGCCATCTGTCAAATGCAGGATTCAACCTAGACCTCCTATGTATCTCACAGTGTGGTGGTACAAATCACTGAGTGAATCTGTGCCAAAGTTGAGTTTAGTGGAAGCAAGTCATCACAGAAAGCCATATTCTTTCATACCCATGACCTCTCTGGATGGCATCATGTGTGGGTGAGAACAGGAGGCTGCAGGACTGGAGTCCATTGTGTGTGAAGAATGCCATGATTTGTAACCCCTTGTGGGTGGGATACAGTGGTGTTAAATAATGTACCACCAACTCTCAATTGGTCAGTTCCAAGAAGGAGGAGTAAACAGGGAGGAACACAGAGAATTTAGAGCAAATATGTTTGAGCTTCATTTTAGCCTTTGATTTTAACCTCTTCAGCCATTCCAGACCCAGTGCTGCCTTGAAGTACCAAGCAAAGATGCACTGGAACTTTTTTTCTTTTCTGGGGAAGGAGATTATGAGTAGGGATAAAAGCATAAGGCTTATGTAGTTCGTATTCACATTCTGGGTCATTCCATCTACTGGCTAATGGAGAGTTGACAAGTATTGTTTGTTGTGTGGTCCAGTGGAGCTTGTGCTCCCAGTGCCACATCCCTCTCCCTAACCCTTCACCACTAGTATGTCAGTTTTTCCATAACTAGTAGAGTTCTGTGGGTGGGGTAAAGAGTAAGTAAGGTAGCCAGTTGTGTGGACTGAACACATTCTCATTTTGTTTCCTAAGCTGATCACTGGAGATTCCATCGTTAGTGCTGAGGCAGTATGGGATCACGTCACCATGGCCAACCGGGAGTTGGCATTTAAAGCTGGCGACGTCATCAAAGTCTTGGATGCTTCCAACAAGGATTGGTGGTGGGGCCAGATCGACGATGCGGAGGGATGGTTTCCTGCCAGCTTTGTGAGGGTGAGTGTCAGTCAGCCTTCACTCTCTTCTCCTGTCTCTTTGGCTACCTGCCCCTGGCTTCCCCTTCACCAGCCTCTTTTCTCCTGTTCATTTCTCTCCTGGTGGCTCCTCTCACATTTTTCTCTTTCTTTCTTTTCTTTCTTTCTTTCTTTCTTTCTTTCTTTCTTTCTTTCTTTCTTTCTTTCTTTCATTCTTTCGTTCTCTCTGTCTCTCTGTCTCTCTCTGTCTCTCTCTCTCATCTGTCTATCTGTCTTTTACCAAGGATGTGAGCCCCCTTTAACCTTTTCCCTTCTAATTTTGAGTCTTTTCTTTTTATCCCTTATTTATTTTAACAATTCCAATATTCTGCCTCCTTTCTCCTAACTACTGTGCCTTTGCACAAATCACTTCCCTTTTGCCCTTGATGGTTTTTGAAGACTCTTTTAACTCTATATTTCTGTGAACTTTTACCTTATCTCTCTTCTGCTTTCATTATTTTCCTTGTCTCCTCTTTTCTGTTCTTTCTTTTTATAGATCCCGCCTTTCCTTCCTTCTCCCCTTCTCACTCCTGTCTGCCTCCTTTGCCTTCTTTCTCTCATCTAGGAAAGTATGAACACCCTTTGTGTTGTCTTCAACTCTTAATGTACGGGTGTGGGCTTCCTACCCTCTCAGGGGCTAGAGTTTACTGATTGCAGATCTTACTTTGAGTTAGGTGGCTGGGGTTTTAGATGTGTTGAGGGTGGGAAGCAGGCACCTTGACAGAGCTTATAAAGTTTTTGCCCTTTTGACATTGTGCCATGAAGAACCTGGCCCTTAATAGAATGGGCTCTCCAGAAAGATCATGTGAGCAGTTTCTGCTTCCTCTTGGTTATCAATTAGCAGGATGCTATGGAGGAAGAACACTGGCCTGATGTCTCAGCTTTTGGCCCTCCTTAGAGTTATGAGCTAGAATCTGTTTTGTTTTGTTTTTGGTCTTTTTTTTTGTTTTTTTTTTTTTTGTTTTTGTTTTGTTTTGTTTTGTTTTTTTGGTAACTGTGAGCTCTGATTCCCCCAGTCCCAATCACAAAATAGTGTTGACAATTCTTTCATGCCAGTAGATATCACAGTGAAATAACTTTGTGGTAGTGTAAGTACAAAAGCTACATTTAGGATGTCTTATGATCTTCCTTGCCACAGTCTATCACCTTTTGTTAGTTTCTTCTGTAAGATACCTGATGCCAAACAAAAGATCAGAGTAGCTTGGGCTCTTGGAAGATGAAGGGCCTCAGGATTATGATGACATTGTGACGTGAGGAAAGGAACAGGACATTTGGAGCCAGACAACCCACAATGTAATTTCAGCTTTACTACCTCCCAACTCCATGACTTTTGGCAATACTTCAGTTCCCAGAACCTTGATTTCCTCATCTGAAAAATAAGGATAACAGAATTTTATGAGGATTTAAATGAGATCATATAAAGGTCTAAAGTGTTTAGGACAGTGCTTGGCACATGGTGGGTAATTGACAAATGGTAACTTGATTTATCATCAGTATTATCCTCCTCATTATTACCCCTGTCACCTTATTAGCTCCAAAAGATCTATGTTAGTGGTTAAAAGAGGACTCCTTTCTTGAGGGCTATAAACTCAGGAAACACTGTTATGTGGTTGGAAATATTTTGGTGAGGACAGTACTCAGAAACAGAAAGGTGGACAAAATGATCTTTCATCCTCATCTGTCCTGAAAATCTCCTAATTAAATATCCAAACCTTTTTCCTCCATGTATGTGGCATCTTCCATCAGTCTTCAAGTGTCATCTCTGTTTCAGCTTAGCCTTGCTGCTTGATGAATTGGTCCCACGGGTAGTCAGAAAGAAAACATCAGTAATCATGGGCCTTTAGGATTAGTGTGTGGTCCTGTAAAGAAACAGCTTGTGTGTCTTGTGCTGACGGGCCCTTGTGCTGACAGGAAGGATGAAACTGTACCCGTGTCATCCCAATTCAAATGTATTTGACTTTCTGTGAAATGTCATTTTTATAATAAACAGTAAATCAAGGAATGGGGCAAAATGATTGAATAAGGCAGAGTGACTCAGAGAGGCAAATGGGAGAGCCAGGCTTTAGCATATCAGTGAACTGGCATTTATGCTTTTACGTCCAAGACCAAGGGAGGCATACAGTCCCAGCAGCTGAAGCTTACCTTTGAGAAGATCACTGGCTGGCTCAGACAAGCATGGTAGAGTCTAGCCTAGGGCTTTCCATCCTGGCTGCATGATGAAATAAATCATGTGGATGAAAAAAATTAAAATATTGTTAAAAAAAAAAATCAAAACTCAGGCTCCAGGCTAGTTAAATCAGAATCTTTGATGTTGAGAACCACTGCTCTATACCAGCACAGTTTTGTATGTAACTGATGAATCACTAAATTCTACTCCTGAAACCAATATTATACTGTACATTAACTAAAATTTAAATAAATAAGAAAATAAATATTACATGAGCCACAGATGTGAGCCACATGAACCATAAATGCAAGCCACAAATATANAGATTGTATTTTTAATGAGCATTTGATCATTATGAACCTTTTTTGTTTTAATAATAGTTTAATGTTTTTCACATCTCTACATGGGAGTACCATGGAACCTTAGGGTCCAGCTGTTGTGGTGTTTCAAATAAAAGAAAAAGGGGTCAGACTGTTGGATGAATGATATGAATATTGTCTCTTTCAATTCTTCTTTATGAGAATTTGTGTTTAGGTTTACATTTCTGGTGAGATTTTATGATACTCAAGGGATTAAATGATGGGGATTATATAGGCTCTTATCTAGTAGTTTCTAGAAGTAGATATTTAAAAATAAAATTGCTGTCTCCATTTTCTACATTGATTTTGGGTGGGGGGNNNTCTCCCAACCATTTGGTATATAATCATGGGCTTTTATTTTCTCCTTTATTTCTGAAGCACCTTCTAGAATTTATTCAAGCTCTGACATGTCTAGGTAGGACATAGAGATGAATCACATTGAACTATTGAGCTTTCATTAATGCTGATATAGTTGGTAGGTACATGGGTGAATTTCTGGGATATTGTACCTCCATGTTGTAGGACAGTTGCCTGCTTTATCCAGACTCACCTTGACCTGAGATTAAGTACCTCCTTGAGAACAAAATCCCTAGGTTGTTTGGCACATAGCATGAAAGTATAGTAGGAGAGAAAGCACTTTCCCCTGAACTCCACCTTTTGTAGATCATTGAACCAACTTGAGCACTGATGTAGTGGGGCATCCCCATTCCCTACCTGGAAGACCCATTGTCCCATGAGCATCCCAGTCCTAGGATGAATAATCAAGGGTTCTTAGGGTGGTTCTGTCCAAGCTAGCCCTACTTTTTATTAGGTTAAAATCCAGTGTGGAGTGTAAGGAACCCAGATTCTTTTTGTTTTCAAGGTTTTAGTTAAATTCCAGCTAGTTAACATACAATGCAATATTAGCTTCAGGTGTAGAATTTAGTGATTAGTCACTGTCTGGTGCTCATCACCTTCCTTAATACCATCACCTATTTAACTTACACTCCCAACCTTCCACCCTCCCTGCAACCACCTCTCCGCTAATAACCACCACTTTGTTCTCAATAATTAAGAGTCTGTTTCTTGGTTTCTCTCTCCCTTTTTTCCCCACTATGTTCATTTGTTTTATTTCTTAAATTCCACATATGAGTGAAATCATATGGTATTTGTCATTCTCTGACTGATTTCTTTCATATAGCATAATATTCTCTAGCTCTGTCCACATCAATGCAAATGGCAGGATTTCATTTCTTTTTATGGCTGAGTAATATTCCTCTCTCTGTCTCTCTGTCTGTCTCTCTCTCTCTGTGTCTCTGTGTGTGTGTGTGTGTGTGTACCACATCTTCCTTCTCCATTCTTGAATCGATGGGCATTTGAGCTGTTTCCATAGGTTGGCTATTGTTGATAATGCTGCTGTAAACATTGGGGTGCATGTATCCCTTCAAATCAATATTTTTTCTCCTTTGCGTAAACACCTAGGAGTGCAATTCCTGGATCAAGGGGTAGTTCTATGTTTAACTTTTTGAGAATCTCCATACTGTTTTCCAGAGTGGCCACACTAGTTTGTATTCCCATCAGCAGTGTAGATGGTTCTCCTTTATGCAGAGTCTCACCAGCACCTGTGATTTCTGTACTGTTGATTGTAGCCATTCTGACAGATGTGAGGTGATTGATATTCACTGTAGTTTTGATCTCCATTTCGCAGATAATGAGTGATGTTAAACATCTTTTCTTGTGTCTGTAGGCCATCTGTTTGTCTTCTTTGGAAAATGTCTCTGCATGTCTTCTGCTCATTTTTAACTGAACTATTTCTTTTTTGGGGTGTGTGTGTTGAGTTTTATAAGTTCTTTATATATTTTGGATACTGACCCTTTATAAGATATGTAATTAGCAAGTAAGTTCAATCATTCTGTAGACTGCCCTTTAGTTTTGTTCATTGTTTCCTTCATTGTGCAGAATCTTTCTATTTTGAAGAAGTCCCAATAGTTAATTTTTGCTTTTATAAGAAAACCAGATTCTTTCATCACATGTGCTGTTAGATGTGTAGCTTGAGCATGTTCCTGTACACCTTGAAAACTTGGTTTTCCTCCTTGTAAAATGGGGATAATTGAGTATTGTGAAAATATTCTGTAACCTGTGGTATGTTGGTTACCTGTGATTAGGAAGTTTGATACCATTTTGGATGCTTTATAAGAAATTGATAGGTATATGTGTCTTCATTTTTTAAAATTGTTTATTGTCAAGCTGGTTTACATATAACACCCAGTGCTCATCCCAACAAGTGCCCTCCCCCATGCCCATCACCCACATTTCCCTCTCCCCCACCCCCATCAGACCTCAGTTTGATCTCAGCATTCAAGAGTCTCTCATGGTTTGCCTCCCTCTCTCTCCCCAACTATTTATCCCCTTTTATCCCACATGGTCCTCTGTTAGCTTCCACCTAACCCACCTATATGTGCAAACATACAGTGTCTGTCCTTCTCTGCCTGACTTATTTCGCTCAGCATAACACCATCAAGTTCCATGCATGCTGCTATTCATGGCCAGATTTCATTCTTTCTCATTGCCATGTATACTATTCCATCGTATAGATAAACCACATCTTCTTGATCCATTCATCAGTTGATGGACACTTAGGCTGTTTCCATGTTTTGGCTATTGTTGGCTACTATGAACATTAGGGTACATGTGCTTCTATGCATCATCACTCCTGTATGCCTTGGGTAAATTACTAGCAGTGCTACTGCTGGGTCATAGGGGAGTTCTAGTGTTAATATTTTGAGGAAACTTCATACTGTTTTCCAGAGGGGTTACACCAGCTTATATTCCCACCAACAGTGTAGGAGGGTGCCCATTTCTCCACATCCTCGCCAGCATCTGTAGTCTCCTGACCTGTTCATTTTAGCCACTCTGACTGGCATGAGGTGGTATCTCAGTGTGGTTTTGGTTTGTATTTCCCTGATGAGGAGGGACACTGAGCATCATTTCCTGTGTATGTTGGCCATTTGGATGTCCTCTTTGGAGAAGTGTCTGTTCATGTCTTAAGCACATTTCTTCACTGGTTTATTTTTTGGGTGTGGAGTTTGGTGGGTTCCTTATAGATTTTGGATACTAGCTCTTTATCTGATATGTCATTGGCAACTATCTTTTCCCATTCCATCAGTTGCCTATTAGTTTTATGCATTATTTCCTTTGCTGTGCAGAAGCTTTTTATCTTGATGAGGTCCCAGTAGTTTATTTTTGCTCTTGATTCCCTTGCCTTTGTGGAGGTGTCAAGTAAGGAATTTCTGTGGTTGCGGTCAAAGACATTTTTTCTGCGTTCTCTTCTAGGGTTTTAATGGTTTCCTGTCTCACATTCAGGTCCCTTATCCATTTTGAGTTTATTTTGGTGTATGGTGTGAGAAAATGATCTAGTTTCATTCTTCTGCATGTTGCTCTCCAGTTTTCCCAGCACCATTGGTTAAAGTGGCTGTCTTTAGTCCATTGGATGCTCTTTCCTGCTTTGTCAAAGATTAGATGGCCATACATTTGTGGGTCCAATTCTGAGTTCTCAATTCTGTTCCATTGGTCTATGTGTCTGTTTTTGTGCCAATACCATATTGTATTATGATGACAGCTTTGTAGTAGAGGCTAAAGTCTGGGATGGTGATGTCTCCACTTTTGGTTTTCTTCTTAAATGTTACTTTGGCTATTCGGGGTCTTTTTTGGTTCCATACACATTTTAGGATAGTTTGTTCTTGTTTTGAGAAGAATGTGGATGTAATTTTATTTGGGATTGCATTGAATGTGTAGATTGCTTTGGGTAGTAATTACATTTTACCTATATTTATTCTTCCAATCCATGAGCATGGTATTTTTTCCATTTTTTGTGTCTTCTTCAATTTCCTTTATAAGATTTCTATAGTTTTCATCATACACATCTCCTATATCTTTGGTTAGGTTTATTCCTAGGTATTTTATGTTTTTTTTGTGCAATTGTGAATGGGATCATTTTCTTGATTTCTCTTTCTGTAGCTTCATTGTTGGTGTATAAAAATGAAACTGATTTCTGTATGTTGATTTTGTGCCCTAAAACTTTGCTGAATTCCTGAATCAGATCTAGTAGGCCTCTGATGGAGTCTGTCAGGTTTTCTAGGTAGAGTATCATGTCGTCTGCGAAAAGTGAAAGTTGACTTCCTCTTTGCCAATTCTGATGCCTTTGATTTCCTTTTGTTGTCTGATAGCTGATGCTAGGACTTCCAGCACTATGTTAAACAACGGTGGTGAGAGTGGACATTCCTGTCGTGTTCCTGATCTCAGGGGTAAAGCTCTCAGTTTTTCCCCATTGAGGATGGTGTTAGCTGAGGGCTTCTCATAGATGGCTTTTATGATGTTTAAGTAAGTTCCTTCTATCCCGACTTTCTCAATGGTCTTTATTAAGAAGGGATGCTGTATTTTGTAAATGCTTTTTTTGCATCTATCGACAGGATCATATGGTTTTTAACTTTTCTTTGTTGATGTGATGTATCACATTGAATATTGAACCAGCCCTTTAACCCAGGAATGAATCCCACTTGATCTTGGTTGATAATTCTTTTTATGTGCTGTTGAATTCGATTTGCAAGTATCTTGCGGAGGGTTTTTGCATCTGTATTCATCAAGGATATTGGCC
>NW_027532000.1:154216-154669 GCF_008692635.1 Crocuta crocuta | reverse complement strand
AATGTTGAACCAGCCCTGTAACCCAGGAATGGATCCCACTTGATCTTGGTTGATAATTCTTTTTATGTGCTGTTGAATTCGATTTGCAAGTATCTTGCTGAGGGTTTTTGCATCTGTATTCATCAAGGATATTGGCCTGTAGTTCTCTTGTTTTGCTGGGTCTCTGTCTGGCTTGGGAATCAAAGTGATGCTGGCTTCATAAAATGAGTCTGGAAGTTTTCCTTGGATTTCTATTTTTTGGAATAGCTTGAGAAGAATGGATATTAATTCTGTTTTAAATGTCTCATAGAATTCCCCAGGGAATCCTTCTGGCCCAGGGCTCTTATTTGTTGGGAGATTTTTGATAACTGATTCTGTTTCCTCACTAGCTATCAATCTGATCATATTTTCTATCTCTTCCCATGTGAATTTTGATAGTGAGTGGGCGTTTCGGAATTTGTCCATTTCTTCTAA
>NW_027532000.1:150705-152972 GCF_008692635.1 Crocuta crocuta | reverse complement strand
ATCAGTCCATGTTCATTCATGATTTTGTCTATTTGAGTGCGCTCTCTTTTTGAGAAGCCTGGCTAGAGGTTTGTCAATTTTGTTTATTTTTTCGAAAAACCAACTCTTGGTTTCATTGATCTGTTCAACTGTTTCTTAGTTTCTATATTGTTTATTTCTGCCCTGATTTTTATTAATTCTCTTCTCCTACTGGGTTTGGGGTGCTCTTGTTGCTCACCCTCTAGGTCCTTTAGCTGAACTGTTAGATTTTATACTTGCACTTTTTCTAATTTCTTGAAATAGGCCTAGAGTGCAACGTACTTTCCTCTTTGGACTGCCTTTGCCGCATCCCATGGAGTATGGATTGTTGTATTTTCATATCATTATGATCCTGGCCAAATAGAAGGATAAAGAGAGAATTCTGAAAGCAGCTAGCGATAAAAGGGCCCTAACATACAAAGGGAAACCTTATAAGAGTGGTGACAGACCTATCTATTGAAACTTGGCAGGCCAGAAAGGATTGGCAGGAGATCTTCAATGTGATGAACAGAAAAAAATATGCAGCCAAGAATCCTTTATCCAGCAGGCCTGTCATGCAGAATAGAAGGAGAGATAAAAGTCTTTCCAAATAAACAAAAATTAAGAGAGTTTGTCACCACTGAAACAGCTCTACAAGAAATCCTCAAGGGGACACTATGAGGGAAATGTTGCATGGAACGCAAAATACCAGAGACACCACCACAAGCATGAATTCCACAAAGGACACGATGAGCCTAAACCCATATCTTTCAATAATAACCCTGTTTGAAAATGGACTAAAAGCCCCAATCAAAAGACATAGGTAGCAGAATGGATAAAAAACAAAATTCATCTATTTGCTATCTACAAGAAACTCATTTTAGACTGGAGGAAATTGTCAGATTGGAAATAAGAGGTTGGAGAAATACCTATCATGCTACTGGGAGTCAAAAGAAAGCTGGGGTAGCTATACTTATAATAGACATACTGGACTTTTCATTTACCAGTTCACTATGATATGTCGTGCAGAAGCTCGATTCAAGTTGTCTGAGGGGCGTTCTCTGTGCCTCTTGGATTTCAGCGTCTATTTCCTTCCCCAGATTGGGGAAGTTCTCTGCTATGATTTGTTCAAGGACTCCTTCAGCACTTTTCCCTCTCTCTTTCTCTCCTGGAATTCCTATGATACGGATATTGTTCCGTTTGATTGTATGACTGAGCTCTCAAACTCTCCTTTTGTGGTCCTGGATCAGTCTATCTCTGCTTATCTCAGTTTCCTTTTTTTTTAAAATTGTGTCTTCTAAATCACTTATTCTCCTTTCTGCCTCTTCAGTCCATGCATCGGACACCTCCATTTTATTATGTGTTTAATTTATAGCATTTTTATATTCATCACAACAGTTTTTAAGCTCCATAGTCTTTGTAGCAATAGTTTCTCTGATGTCTTCTGTGCCTTTTTCGAGCCCAGCGATAAATTTTATGACTATTGTTCTAACTTCTTGTTCAGTTATGTTGCTTATATCTGTTTTGAGCAATTCTTTAGCTGTCATTCTTCCTGGAATTTCTTTGGAGGAGAGTTCTTCCGTTTCATCATTTTGGTTAGTTTTCTATCTCTTGTTAATTTTAATAGCCTGTTATGCACTCTGCCCCTGCGGATGCTGCTGTATTAAAAAGGGTTCTTTGACTGTCCAGGGCCTGTCCATTCAGGAAGTGTTCTTGAATGGTGTCTCTTGGTTTTTCTTGTTGAGAGTTTGGTTATTTTATTTCCCTACTCGTAGTGGTATTTGGGACTCTCCACCATGTGTACTTTGGCTTGTTTCTTGAGGTAGCCCATGCCCCAGGATGCAAGGATCAGTGCACAAGCTAGGATGGAGGTGGCCGGATGGCAGAAACTTTGTAGCTGGATACTCTGAGACTCCAGGGCCCCAGAGAAAGCAGTGAGCTCAGTTGGCTCCGTGGGTGCTGGCACCTGTTGGCTCACTAGCCTCAGAGTTGTTCAGGGGTCTTCTCTGGATCCCACTCTGATCACTAACTGACATTAACCTTAAAAATAAAATGGCAGGGGCTGAGGCGTCTGAATGGCTCAGTCTCTTGATTTTGTCTCGGGCCATAATTTCACAGTTTGTGAGTTTGAGCCCAACGTGGGGCTCTGCGCTGACAGCACAGACCCTGCTTGGGATTCTCTCTGCCCCTCCTCAGTTCGCTTTCCCTGTCTCTATCTCAAAATAGATAAATAAACTTAAAAAAAAAACAACAACAACAGGAACTTAAAC
>NW_027532000.1:133551-150586 GCF_008692635.1 Crocuta crocuta | reverse complement strand
ACTTTAACTTTACCATCAAGAAGGAGCTTATTCTAAACAAGCAAGCTACTGCAAGTTCAATATATATGTCTTCTACTCAGTCAGATATTTCCATTTCCTGTTTCTCAGAATTTTATTATTTGTGTGTGTGTTTGTGTGTGTGTGTCTGTGTGCATTCTCAGATATTCTCCCCTGTGAACTTGGGATATGTCTTTAAAAGAACAATGCAGGAGTTGATGTACCTTACCAGCAATTAGTCAGGTTGAATAAATTACAGCTTTCTGAACATCAGTCCCCATATCTAGCTCTTGACATCTTTAGCTGCTTTTCCTGGGCTTATTTCTCCCCTGGGAGCTAAAAGCAGACTGCTGGGATATGATTGTACCTAGAAGTAGCAAATCCCACGCCTCTGGTGAGCCTCCTTTAACATGCTGAGCCCTAACTCCAAATCATTCAAGCACTTTCTTTGTTTGTCTCCATGTAAAAAGGGGCTTTGTTTCTGAATCTGGGCCATGGCCTGGGGAGGACTTACTGCCCACTTGCGGGCAGGATGTGTACAAGACACATGGCAGCCTTCTATTGATGGTGGTAGGTGAAGCTTGTATGACAAAACATAGGTTTGGTCAGAAAGCAAAGAGACTGTTCAGATTTCATCAGCATGTATTTTCCTTGCTTCTTTAAATTCTATATTTCTCTGGTTTCTGGCCTAGCTTGAGGCAGGGGATTGAAAGCTTGAGTTAATCAGGTCATTACTGTTATTCCTTGCAAATTGTACAGATCAGATGTCACAGTAACTAAATGTGTCCTGTCTATCAGGAAGCTGTTTCAGAGTGTTATTTGGCTTTTTATTATGTAGTATCCTTTTTTGGCTGCATTTTGGGAAAGATTTTCACCTGTATGAAATGCAGACTTATAGTAGATTTAGAGCTGGAAACACTCATCTTTGCCATCAGCGGTCAACTTAGATGTTTATGGGTCCAGGTCAGTAATTTAATGAGTAAAGCAATCTGAAATTAGGGTAAGTGGGTGTCTGTGTCCGGTTGAAAATCTATATACCTTTTAAAGTGAACAAAAGTTATTAGGATGGTTCTCATTGGTGGGGTAGGGTGTAGGAAGAAGGAAATTCCAGTGGGCTGAGATCTTGCAGTTTTTTTCAAGAAAAGCCAAAAATTAGATTTTATGTAAAAATCTTCATATATTTAAAATATTGATCAGTAATACACTTTAAAAAAAAAGAAACACTGTGAGGGACAAATAGAACACATCTGTGGGCTAAATTGGTTCTACAAGTCTCAGCTCCTGACCACTGATCAGCCTGACCTCCTGATTGTATAAATTCTGAGGAGACATAAGTCCAGAGAATGGAAGTGATTTGCTTAGCTCATGTGGTGAATTAGTGACAAAAACAGCACTTGAACGTAGACCTCCTGAATCTTAAGACAATTAAATTATTTGTCTAGTAATTATAATGTCTGAGCTTCTTCAAGTATGATTTCTGTTGATTTTTTTTTTCCTGTTGATGGGCCTTAATTTCCTGTTTCTTTGTATGCCTTGTAATTTTTTCATTGAAACTGGACATTTTGAACATTATAGTGTAGTAACTCTAGAAATCAGATTTTTCACCTTCTGCAGGGTTTGCTGTTGTTGATTGTTGAGGGCTGTGGTCTATTTGTTTTGTGACTTTTCCAAACTTTATTTCATGTGTTTGCACAAAGACTGTATTCCTTGTCATGTGTGGTGGCTAAAATCTCTGTTATGTTATCTTATTGGTCTACCAATCACCTGACAGAGACTTCTTTAAGTACTGAAGCCAAGAAAACAAAAGAGAACAAAACAATTATTCTCCTGGTCTTTGCAGCTTGGCTCTGAGCTGGGGCATTTCTTCAACACTACTTCAAGCTGCTCACAGTTTTACCTTAGTTTTCTTTTACTACTCTCCTCATAAAACCCACAGATCCTCCAAAAGTGTGAGTCTACAATCTTGTAAGGCTTTTTCTGAGCATGAATCTACTCCAAGGCATGTATGTTGTGCGCTTACTTCCTCAGTAAGTACAGTGGCCCTTCTGAGTCCCAATAAATTTCTTTCTCAGTCTCTTTCTTCCTGTGCTATTGGGTCTGTTTTCTACTTTCCCCTTCTACCATGACTTACTCTAAGTGATCATAGGCAATGTATATCTTCAAATCTTTTAACAGAGGCAGTCACTGCCTCAAAAGCCACTTTAGCCCAAGGGGCGGAGTACAACACAAAGTTTTGGGGTTTCTTTGTTGTTTTGTTTTGTTTTGTTTTGTTTTGTTTTGTTTTGTTTTTGTCTGTCCTCTGTGCCTGTCCTGCAGGGCCAAACAGGTCAAAACATACAGCTACAGTATTTTAAAAACAAGATCATGAGCCTGGCACCAGCAAGTTGCATGAAGAATGTGTACCACCTTCCTTTCAACTTCTGGGAAAAAGGGGATAGTAGACAAATGAGCAAAAATGCCTCAACATTCTCAAACCCATTTTAGCTTCCTCTTCTTGCATCAATAAATCCCTGGTTGTAGTAAGCTTTGGATCTAGAATTTTGAAAATGTTGGTTCTATCAGTCTTTGCAAGCTAAAGATTGTTTCAGTGGAGGGACTGATTTTTGTACATCCTAATCTACAATGTTTAGAGGTGTTATGCCCCTCTTGAATCTTAATCCTGTGCTTTCTGGACTGTAGGATATTAGAAAAGGATATGCTTGGACTGCTAACAAGACTGTTAACACTTGAGGACCTACCTCCATTCCAGGTTAATGGCAACAGTGTTTTTGCTTTCTTGTGATGACTTAGTATATGCCAGCCCTTGTTTATCCACTCAAGCTTCAAGTGGATACAGGCCTTTAGACTAAACCATCTATACAGAAGTTTCTTGTTTGTGGCCCTAGAGGTGACTCATTACAGGATCTGTGAGTTGAAGCTGATATTAGCAGGAAGGGCCTTTCTCTCTAGATTACAGAGATTTATCTCCTCTATAATAGAATTTCAAATGGCAGTATTAGCACTTACTCACATGATCTATTTTAATGTATTCTCACTGTGCAAATGCTTTGGATGAGATCATCCAGTACATCCTTTGGCTTCTTAGAAGGGGATTTTTTTAAAATATGGAACCATCTCCAGCTCAGAGAAAACACTAAATCTGGCTGTTGCCTGATCCACATGATTTCCTCCAAATTCAAGTAGGTCACACTGTAGGCCTCTCTTATAATCTCCCAAATTTAAAGCAACCTTGAATGTCATATAATGTATCCCTGAGCCTCTAGGCAGGATTTATAACCAAATAGCCCTAAATTTCTGAGAATCTGGCTAGATTGCTTTGTTAAAAAGCAGTTGAAGGTAACATGGGGGGCCAAACTCTCCTGCCTCTCCTTCCCTTCCACCAACCATCCACCTCACCACCCATCCACTGTTCCCTACCCAGCAGTGGAAGACCCAGAAGATGAAACTGCTTCTTAACAGATAATATGTAACTAAACAAAATAACTTTATAAGGTTTCTTGGCCATGCTAAATAAAAGATAGAAATTAAATAGATAACAGGGACAGGGGTGAGCGATCAAAGAGCAGAGCCCAAGGAAAAAAAGAGGATGGAAGAGATGGGGAGGTTAGGGGAGTTCTCTCCTCTAGAAGATCTTTCATCACTCTCACTATTATTACCATTGCTACCAAGTGTTTGGGGAGCCCCTCCTTACCAGTTGACTCTCCATGGCCTTAACAAGCTCAATTAAAAGGAGTATTTCCTCAGCCTGGAATCCCATGTTCTCATTACTTTTACTAGCTAAACTGATGTCAGAATGGAGAAATGTGTTTTGTTATGATAGTTCCTTTCATTACCTAGGGACTTTCTTTAAATTTTTATGGCTCACTTGACATATCCTATCTCATGACAGCCTCTCATACTAGCCTTTCTCATCCTCATTGTAGATAGGGGATGAGGAAACTGAAGTCCCAAATGGGACATAAATTACCTAGGGTTATGTAGCAAGTTTGAATTTCAGAGCAGAAACAAATATCTAATTTAGCCCTTCTGGGTACCTAGCTCAGTGTTGTTTCTATGTCTCCTACTAGGTTGCCTAATAGGAGATTTTGCTCTCTGAAGATACTTAGAAACCAGACTTTTTTTCCAGAAAAATATAGCATGAATGTTACTATAATATCACTTGTGCTAATACCTTTTATTTGCCTCCATGGATTGTCACAGAGAAGCCTTCAGCATTGGTATGTTATCAGTATACTGTTTGTAGTCATACTCTAAGAGTCATTGCCCATGACTACCCACGGACTCTGCTTAGGGAAGGACATTCTGGTCAAAGTTTGTATTTGTCTAAACTTGGTTGAATTGGATCCAGCCAAAAGGCCTGACTTTGATCCTTCTTAAAATGATCTGTGAGCAATGGTTGTTGACTCATATAGCCAGGGAATTTTATGGCTTGGGAAGAGTTTAAAATACATCTATTATGGTTCCAGCTCTGTGAAAATGCTGTTGATATTTTGATAAGGATTGCATTAAATGTGTATGTTGTTTGTAGTAGTATAGACATTTTAACAATATTCATTCTTCCAATCCATGAGCATGGAATGTCTTTCCATTTCTTTGTGTCCTCTTCAATTTCTTTCACTGGTGTTTTATAGCTTTCAGAGTACAGGTCTTTCGCCTCTTTGATTAGGTTTATTCCTAGGTATCTTATGGATTTGGTACAATTGTATATAGGACTGATTCCTTCATATCTCTTTTTTGCTGCTTCATTATTAGGGTTTAGAAATGCAACAGATTTTGTATGTTGATTTGGTATCTTGTCACTTTATTGAATTCATGTATGTTTTAGCAAATTTTTGGGAGTGTTTTGGGTTTTCTATATAGAATAACATGTCACCTGCAAATAGCAAACGTTTCACTTCTTCCATGGTGATTTGGATACCTTTTATTTCTATTTGTTGTCTCATTCCTGTGGTTAGGACTTCCAGTACTATGTTAAATAGCAGTGGTGAGAGTGGGCATTCCTGACATGTTCCTGACTGTAGAGGAAAAGCTCTCAGTTTTTCTCCATTGAAGATGATTTTAGCTGTGGGTTTTTCATGTTTATAATATTGAGATATGTTCCCTCCAATCCTACTTTGTGAGATTTTCTTTTTAAGTTTATTCATTAAGTTTATTCATTTATTATTTCAGAGAGAGAGAGAGAGAGAGAGAGAGAGAGAGAGAGCGCACACTAGTGGGGGAGAGGCAGAGAGACAGAATAAAACAGAGAATCTGAAGCAGGCTCCAGGCTCTGAGGTGTCATCACAGAGCCCAATGCAAGGCTTGAACTCACAAACTGCGAGATCATGACCTGAACTGAAATTGGATGCTCAACTGACTGAGCCATCCAAGTGCCCCTGTGTGGGTATTTTATCACGAATGGATATTGTACTTTATCAAATGCTTTATCTGCATCTGTTGAAATGATCATATGGTTCTTATATTTTCTTCTATTACTGTGGTGTATCACAGTGTTTGATTTGTGAATACTGAACTGCCCTTGCAACTCAGGAATGAATCCCACTTTATTGTCTGAATGATTTTTTAAATATATTGTTGGATTCAGTTTGCTAGTATTTTCTTGAGCATTTTTTGCATCCTAACAATCCTAAAATTTGTATGGAACCACAATGACTCTGAATAGCCAAAGCAGCCTTGAAAAAGAAAACAAAGCTGAAGGAACCACAATTCTGGACTTCAAGTTGTATTACAAAGCTGTAGTGATCAAAATAGTATGGTGCTAGCAAAAAAATAGATACATAAACCAATAAAGCAGAATAGAAAATTCAGATATGAACCCACAACTATATGGTCAATATATCTTTGACAACTTTGGAATGGGTAACCAATAGGAAAAAGACAGTCTCTTCAACAAATGGTGCTGGGAAAACTGTACAGCAACATGAAAAAGAATGAAACTGGAACACTTTCTTATTCCATACACAAATATAAATTCAAAATGAGTTAAAAACCTAAATATAAGACATGAAACCATGAAAGTCCTAGAGGAGAATATAAGCAGTAACCTCTTCAACATCACCTGGAGTAACTTTTTGCTAGATATATTGCCTGCGATAAGGGAAACAAGAGCAAAAGTAAACTATTGGGATTTCATCAAAATAAAAACTTCTGCACAGAAAAGAAAAGAATCAATAAACCTTAAAAGCAACCTATGGAAGAAGAGAGGATACTTGCAAATGACATATCTAATAAAGGGTTAATATCCAAAAAAATGTAAAGAATTTATGAAACTAAACACCCCAAAAACAAATAAAGTTTATTTATTAGAGAGAGAGAGAGAGAGAGAGAAACACGAGCAGGGAAGGGGCAGAGAGAGAGGGAGAGGGAAAGAGAGAATCTCAAACAGCCCCAATGTGGGGCTTGATCTCATGACTATGAGATCATGATATGAGCCAAAATCAATAGCTAGGCACCTAACTGACTGAGCCACCGAAGCGCCCCCCAAAAACAAATGACCTAATTAAAAAATGAGCAGAAGACATGATTAGACATTTTTCCAAAGAAGACATACAGAGGCCAACAGACATATGAACATCTGCTCAACATCACTGATCATCAGAGAAATGGAAATCAAAACTACAATGAGCTATCACCTTCACATCTCTCAGAGTGGCTAAAATCAACAACACAAGAAACAACAGGTATTGGTGAGGATGTGGAGAAAGGAACCCTCTTGCATTGTTGGTGGGAATGTAAACTGGTGCAGCCACTTTGGAAAGCAGTATGGAGGTTCTTCCAAAAGATAAAAATAGAACTACCCTATATTACAGCAATTGTACTTCTAGGCATTTACCCAAAGAATTTAAAAAAATGAAATCAAAGGGATTCATGCTCCCCAATGTTTATAGCAGCATTATCTACAGTAGCCAGACTATGGAAATAGCCCGTGTCCATTGATTGATGAGTGGATAAAGAACACACACATAGAATGGACTATTACTCAGCCATAGAAAAGAATGAAATCTTTCCATTTGCAAGGACATGGATAGAACTAGTGAATATTATGCTAAGTGAAATAAGTAGGTCAGAGAAAGACAAATACCATATGATTTCACTTATATGTGAAATTTAAGAAACAAACAAACAAAAAAAACGAGCAAAGGGAAGGGAAAAAAAGACAAACCAAGAATCAGATTCTTAGCCATAGAAAACAACCTCATGGTTACCTGAGGGGAGGTGGGCGAGGGGATGGGTTAAATAGGTGATGGGCATTAAGGATGGCACTTGTGATGAGCACAGGGTGTTGTATGTTAAGTATGGAATCACTATATTGTACACTTGAAACTAATATTACACTGTATGTTAACTAACTGGAATTTAAGTAAAAAGTTAATGAAAAGTCATCTAATTCAGCCTCCTTGTTGCTGTTTTAACCCCTCCAAAATATTCTTACCTCCCAAGTGTTCATCCAGTAGCTGCTTTTATGCCTCCATTAACAAGTGGCTCCCTACATTTTCAGACCAGTGGTTGTAGCTCAAAACAACTCTGAGAGAGTTTGTCCTTATGTTGAAATGAAATCTGTCTTTTTGGAACTTCTACTTATGGAAATGGTGTAAGTAGCTAAGAACACTATAGATAAAATCTGGATTAGAATAGTAGCCTTCATATTTATTAGCAGTGTAGTGATGGGGAGACCACTTGTATTTTCTTTGCTTCAGTGACTCCATCTTTAACTTGATGAGATAATAATACCTACCTCATTAATTTGTTGTGAGGACTAAACAGAACTATGTCTTTTGCATACTCTTTTAAATTACTGATAATAGGTTCTGACACATAGAAAGCAATAATAATGATGATTATACTAGCAGAAAATTTTAAATATTAATAGTGGAAGTAATGTTATTATNAGTACACTGACCCTCTACTCTGTAGTTCTTCAGAGGTCTGAAGTCTGAGAGAAAGTCAACTAAGCCTCTCCTGTTCTCCTGGCCTCTGTATCTGGCTATACTGAGGCCATTTGACCAGTAAAAGCTTCCGTTCCCCCATTAAGTCACTTGTATGAAGACATGGGCTACAGGGAAGCCCAGAGGTGCTGATAATGCCAGAATTATTATTATTTTTTAAATGTTTATTTAATTTTGAGAGAGACTGCACAAGCAGAATAGGGGCAAAGAGAGAGGGAGACACAGAATCCGAAGCAGGCTCCAGGCTCTGAGCTGTCAGCCCAAAGCCCAATGTGGGACTCAAACCCACAAACCATGAGATCATGACCTGAGCTGAAGTCAGACACTTAACCAACTGAGTCACCCAGGCACCCAGGTGCAGACATAATTTAGACCTGGAGCCATCCTATAGAAGTCTGATAGATATGAGAACTTACGCAGAAGGAAATGGCTTGCCTAAGCTCTGTGACCTTGGCCAAATTCTTTCTCTTGGCCAGGTCTCAGTTTTCTCCAGCCCATAATCTATAGTTTTTTCATTAAGGTTAAATACAAATAACATAAACTTTACCATTTGGCTCTTTTAATTTATAGAACTCAGTGCATTTATGATGTTGTACAACTATCACCACTATCTAGTTCCAGAACGTTTCCATCATCCCTAAATGAAACTCATACCCAGTAGCAGTAATTCCCCATTCCTCCCTCATCCCAATCCCTGGGCTCCATAATATTTTGTACCCAGGTCTGCAGTTGGAAGGTAGAGGGTAGTTATAGAAGGGAGCTGATGTCAGGAAGAGGCATATGACTTGAGTAGCCACAGGAGAATACCTTAGCCTGGACAGGGACTATAAGGAGTTAGAAATACAAGGCAGAATCCTAAACAAGGAGCAGGCCAGATTTAGGATACTGATAGAGTTCTGTAGGATAAGATAGTGAGTGAGACCCTGACAGTATAGTAACAAATTGCACAGCCTAGACAAGATAACAGTTTTGACTCCAAAGTCAGTGTTTTGCCAGGTCACTATGCTGAAGTAGTTTTTCTGAATGTCAAATACTGTGAACTTTCTGGAAGATGAATTAACTCAGGTTAGCTTGATTTCAGCATCCTTCCTTAGTGTGGCTCTCATCCTGAAATCAGAAAGGGTAGGGATTTGTACTTCCATATCTGAATAGCTTAACTAGAAGCCTTCTCTTTCTTTTATCCCAAACAAAACAAATATCAAAGGAAATGCAGATAAAATGAACATTTAAAGGTCCTGGCAGTCAATTAATATGTATACATCTACACATGTTATTTGTTTGCTTCTACTCCCCCAAGAGCACAAGACCCTGCACATAATATTTGTGAAATAAATCCTGAGTGATTTAATTTGACATAAGTATTATTTTTGTGGCTATTTGACTAATATAAACCTAAATTCTATCAGGGTCTAATCAGGAAGTAGGCCAATGAAAACCAATTAAAAGTAGGACTTAGATGTAATATGGGGCATAATCTGTTTCAGAGGCATCTAGTGGTTTGTTTGTTAACAATTATACTATTAAATATAGATTTGAATAGATATTTGAATGCCTACATATTGAACATATATATTATTGAAAGTATTTGAAATATTTGAAGGTATTTAATTGGCTTGAAGTATTTTTTTCAATGTTTAAAAATTATTTGTGACAAAATTGTATATATGTAAGGTATACAATGTGATGTTTTGGTATATGTATACTCTGTGAAATTATTATCACAATCAAACTTCTTAATATATCAATCACTTCCTGTAGTTAACTATTACGATTACTTTTTATGGTAAGAAGACCTGAGTTCGATTCTCAGAACATTTCAAGTGTACAATATATTATTATTATGTATAGTCAATGTACTATACACTAGATATCCAGAATTTATTCTTCTTATAACTAAAAGTTAGTATCCTTTGTTGAATATCTTCCCTTTTCTCATTGGACTTTCTGTTGCTATGAGTCTGACTTTTTTTTCGATTCCATATATAAGTAAGATGAAGTGATCTTTCTGTATCTGGCTTATTTCACTTGGCTTAATAACCTCCAGTTTCAGCCATGTTGTTGCAAATGACTGTATTTCCTTTTTTAAAATATTGGGGTGCCTGGGTGGCTCAGCTAGTTGAGCATCTGACTCTTGGTTTTGGCTCAGGTCATGACCCGAAGGTCATGGGATTGAGATCATGTTGGGTTCCGCACTGAGTATGGAGCCTGCTTGGGATTCTCTCTCTTGCCCCACTTGCTCTTCTCCCCCACTTGCTCACTCTCTCCTTCTCAAATAAAAAAATGCTTTTAAATTTTTTTAAAAATAAAAGGTAATTTAAAATTAAAGAAACAATAATATTCCATTGTGTGTATGTGTATTCTATTGTGAGTGAGTGTGTGTGTGTGTGTGTATTTTTTCCTTTCTATTTATCTATTGACTGGCATTTATGTAGTTTCCTTATCTTGGCTACTGTGAATAAAGCTGTAATGAACATGGGAATGCAGATTTGTCTTTGAAACAGTGATTTTATTTTTTTAAATTTTTAATGTTTATTTATTTCTGAGAGAGAGATAGAGACAGCATGAGCAGGGGAGGGTCAGAGAGAGAGGGAGACACAGAATCCAAAGACAGGCTCCAGGCTCTTAGCTAGCTGTCAGCACAGAGCTAGAACCCACGAACCATGAGATCATGACCTGAGCCGAAGTCAGGCGCTTAACCGACTGAGCCACCCAGGTGCCCCTGTAACAGTGATTTTATATCTTTTGTATATATACCCAGAAGTGGAGTTGCTAGATTATATAATAGTTCTACTTTTATTATATTTTTTTAGTTACCTCCAAACTGTTTTCCATGATGGCTGTAACAATTTACATTCCTACCTATAGCACATAAAGGCTCACTTTTCTCCACATCCTTGCCAACATTTGTTATCTTTTGACTTTTTGATTAGCTATGTTAACATGTATGACGTGATATCTCATTAATGTTTTGATTTTCATTGTGGTTAGAAAATATACTTGATATGCTTTTCATTTTCTTAAATTAGTTAAGACTTGTTTTATGGTCTGACAACACATGGCCTATCCTGGAAAGTGTTTCATGAGCACTTAAGGAGACTGTGTATTTTGTCACAGATGGAATTTTCTGTGTATGTTTGTTAGATACATTTTGTTTAAAANTCTGTGTCCCTCTATTGATTGGGTCAATGGGCTTATTTCTAACAGGTACATCTGATCTATAATGTAGTTTAAGTCCAATGTTTCCTTACTGATTTTCTTCTGGATGATCTATAAATTGTTGAAAGTGGGACACTGAAGTCCCCTACTATTATTGTATTGTTATTTCTACCTTCAGATATGTTAAAATTTGCTTTCCATATTTAGGTGCTCCAATGTTGGACACACATGTATTTACTATTGTTATTCCTCTTGATGTATTGATCCTGTTGTGATTATATAATTACATTCCTTGTCTCTTATTACAGTTTTTTTTTCATAGTTTATTGTCAAGTTAGTTTCCTTAAAATACCCAGTGCTCATCCCAACAAGTGCCCTCCTCCATGCCCATTACCTCCTTCCCCTCTTCCCTACACCCATCAGCCCTCAGTTTGTTTTCCATATTCAAGAGTCTCTCATGGTTTGCCTCCCACCCTCTCCCCAACTATTTTTCCCCTTCTCTTCCCCCATGGTCCTCTGTTTAGTTTCTCCTGATCCACACAGAAGTGAAAACAATGGTATCTGTCTATCTCTGCCTGACTTATTTCGCTCAGCATGACACCCTCAAGGTCCATCCATGTTGCTACACATGGCCAGATTTCATTCTTTCTCATTGCCATGTAGTATTCCATCGTATACATAAACCACATCTTCTTGATCCATTCGTCCGTTGATGGACACTTAGGCTCTTTCCATGTTTTGGCTATTGTTGAGAGTGCTGCTATGAACATTGGGGTACATGTGCTCCTATGCATCAGCATTTCTACATCTCTTGGGTAAATTCCTAGCAGTGCTATTGCTGGGTCATAGGGGAGTTCTATTGTTAATTTTTTGAGGAACCTCCACACTGTTTTCCAGAGGGGCTGCACCAGTTTACATTCCCACCAACAGTAGGAGGGTGTCCATTTCTCCACATCCTCACCAGCATCTATAAATATGGTCTTATAGGTGTTATCATAGACTCCTGATATGTTCAATTTAGCCACGCCGTCTGGCATGAGGTGGTATCTCAGTGTGGTGTTAATCTGCATTTGCCTGATGATGAGGGATGCTGAGCATCATTTCATGTGTCTGTTGGCCATCTGGATGTCCTCTTTGGAGAAGTATCTGTTCATATCTTCTGCCCATTTCTTCACTGGATTGTTTGTTTTTTTGGGTGTGGAGTTTGGTGAGTTCCTTATACATTTTGGATACTAATCCTTTATCTGAAATGTCATTTGCAACTATCTTTTCCCATTCCATCAGTTGCCTATTAGTTTCATTGATTGTTTCCCTTGCCGTGCAGAAGCTTTTTATCTTGATGAGATCCCAATAGATCATTTTTGCTCTTGATTCCCATGCCTTTTGGGAGGTGTCAAGTAAGAAATTGCTGCATTGGGGTCACAGAGGTTGATTCCTGCTTTCTCCTCTAGGGTTTTGATGGTTTCCTGTCTCACATTCAGGTCCTTGATCCATTTTGAGTTTATTTTTGTGTATGGTGTGAGAAAATGATCTAGTTTCATTCTTCTGCATGTTGCTGTCCAGTACTCCCAGCACCATCTGTTAAAGAGGCTGTATTTTTTCCATTGGATACTCTTTCCCACTTTCTCAAAAATTAGATGGCCATACATTTGTGGGTTCAGTTCTGAGTTCTCTATTCTATTCCATTTGTCTATGTGTCTTTTTTGTGCCAATACCATACTGTCTTGATGATGACAGCTTTGTAGTAGAGGCCAAAGTTGGGGATGGGGATGCCTCCTGTTTTGGTTTTCTTCTTCAAGATTACTTTGGCTATTTGGGGTCTTTTGTGGTTCCATACACATTTTAGGATAGTTGTTCTAGTTTTGAGAAGAATGCTGGTGCAATTTTGATAGGGATTGCATTGAACGTGTAGATTGCTTTGGGTAATAATGACAATTTACCTATATTTATTCTTCCAATCCATGAGCATGGAATGTTTTTCCATTTCTTTGTGTCTTCTTCAATTTCTTTCATAGCTTTTCTATAGTTTCATCATACAGATCACTTATATCTTTGGTTAGGTTTATTCCTAGGTATTTTATGGGTTATTTTTTGCAGTTGTGAATGGGATCAGTTTCTTGATTTCTCTTTCTGTTGCTTCATTGTTGATGTATAAAAACGGAACTGATTTCTGTATGTTTATTTTGTACCCTGCGATTTTGCTGAATTCATGGATCAGTTCTAGTAGGACTCAGGTGGAATGTGTCAGGTTTTCCATGTAGAGTATAATGTCTGTGAAAAGTGAATTTGACTTCTTCTTTGCCAATTCTGATGCTTTTTATTCCCTTTTGTTGTCTGATGGCTGATGCTAGAACTTCCAGAAATTTGTTAAACAACAGTGGTGAGAGTGGACATCCCTGTCGTGTTCCTGACCTCTGGAGAAATCACTCATTTTTTCTCCATTGAGGATGATGTTATGTAAAGGCTTCTCATAAATGGCTTTTATGCTGTTTAAGGAAGTTCCTTCTATCCCGACTTTCTCCAAAGTCTTCATTAAGAAGGGATGCTGTATTTTGTCAAATGCTTTTCTGCATGTATCGTCAAGATCATATGGTTTTTATATTTTCTTCTGTTAATGTGAAGTATCCCATGGCTTTATTTGTGAATATTAAACCATCCCTGTAACCCAGGAATGAACCTTACTTGGTCATGGTGTATAATTCTTTTTATGAGCTGTTGCATTAGATTTACAAGTATCTTGAAGATTTTTGCATCCATGTTCATCAGGGATATTGGCCTGTAGTTCTCTTTTTTTGCTGGGTCTCTGTCTGGCGTGGAAATCAAAGTGATGCTGGCTGGCTTTGTAGAACGAGTCCAGAAGTTTTCTTTCCATTTCTATTTTTTAGATTAGCTTGAGTAGAATGGGTATTAACTCTAATTTAAATGTCTGGTAGAATTCTCCAGGGAAGCCATCTGGCCCAGGGCTCTTATTTGTTGGGAGATTTTTGATAACTGATTCAACTTCTTCACTAGTTATAGGTCTGTTCAGATTTTCTATCTCTTCCCGTGTGAATTTTGGTAGTGCATGTGTGTTTAGGAATTTGTCCATTTCTTCTACGTTGTCCAGTTTGTTGGCATATAGTTTTTCATAGTATTTCCTGATAATGGCTTGTATTTCTGAGGGATTGGTTGTAATAAATCCATCTTCCCTCATGATTTTGTCTGTTTGGGTGCGCTCTCTGTTTGAGAAGCCTGGCTAGAAGTTTATCAATTTTTTTTTTCAGGAAACCAACTCGGTTTCATTGATCTGTTCAACTGGTTTTTTGGATTCTGTATGCTTCATTTCTGCCCAGATTTTTATTATTTCTCTTCTCCTACTGGGTTTGTGGTGCTCTCATTGCTCTCCCTCTAGTTCCTTTAGGTGAGCTGTTAGATCTTCCACTTGTACTTTTTCTAATTTCTTGAAATAGGCCTGGAGTGCAATGTACTTTCCTCTTAGAACTCCCTTTGCTGCATCCCATAGAGTTTGGATTGTTGTATTTTCATTTTCATTTGTTTCCATATATTTTTTAATTTCTTCTCTAATTACCTCATTGGCTGTTTCATTCTTTAGTGGGCTGTTCTTTAACCTCCATGTTTTTGGAGGTTTTCCAGACTTCTTCCCCTGATTGATTTCAAGTTACATAGCATTGTGATCTGAAAGTGTGCATGGTATGATCTCAATTCTTTTATATTTATGGATGGCTGCTTTATGACCCAGTATGTGATCTATCTTGGAGTATGTGCCATGAACAATTGAGAAAAAGTGAATTCCATAGCCTCAGGATGTAGAGTTCTAAATATATCTGTCAAATCCATCTGGTCCAATGTATCATTCAAGTCCATGGTTTCTTTTTTGATTTTCTGTGTAGTTGATCTATCCATTGCTGTAAGTGGTGTAGTAAAGTCCCCTGCTATTAGCACATTCTTATTCATAAGAATGTTTCTGTTTGTGATTAATTGTTGTATGTATTCGGGTATTTCCATATTCGGCCCATATACATTTACAATTGTCAGCTCTTCCTGATGTATAGATGCTATAATTATTATATAATGCCCTTCTTCATCCCTTGTTACTGCCTTTCCTCTAAAGGCCAGTTTTTCTGATATAAATATGGCTACACTGGCTTTCTTTTGACTTCCAGTAGCATTGTAGATATTTCGCTATCGCCTAACTTTCAATCTGAAGGTGTTCTCCAGTCTCAAATGACTTTCTTGTAAACAGCAAATAGAAGGATTTTTATTTTCTATCCATTCTGCTACCGTATATCTTTGATTGGAACATTTAGCCCATTTACATTGAGTGTTATTGTTGAAAAATATGGGTTTAGAGTCATTGTGTTCTTTGTAGGATTCCTGCTTTTAGTGGTGCTTCTGGTATCTTGCGCTCCTTGCAACATTTCCTCATAGAGTCCCCCTCAGGATTTCTTGTTAGGGTGTTTTAGTGGTGATTAATTCTTTAAATTTTTGCTTATTTGGGAAGATTTTTATCTCTCCTTCTATTCTGAATGACAGGCTTGCCGGATAGAGGATTGTTGGCTGCATATTTTTTCTGTTCATCACATGGAAGATTTCTTGCCATTCCTTTCTGGCCTGCCAAGTTTCAGTAGATAGGTCATTACCTATTCTGATAGGTTTCCCTTTGTATATTAGGGCCCTTTTATCCCTAGCTGCTTTCAGAATTCTCTTTTTCCTTATATTTTCCAGTTTCGCTATGATATGTTGTGCAGAATATCGATTCAAGTTACATCTGTGCCTCTTGTATTCCAATGTCTGTTTCCTTCCCCAGAGTGGAGAAGTTCTCTGCTATAATTTGTTCAGTGCCTTTCCCTCTCTCTTCCTATTCTGGAATTTCAGTGATACAGTAATTGTTCCATTGGATTGTATCTCTCAACTCTCAAACTCTCCTTTGTGTTCCAGGATCAGCTTATCTCTTTTTCTTGGCTCCTCTTTTTCTATAATTAGGTCTTCTAATTCACCTATTCTGTTCTTTGCCTCTTCAATCCATGCTTTGGACGCCTCCATTTTCTTATGCACCTCATTTATAGCATTTTTTAAATTCATCACAACTATTTTTAAGCTCCATAGTGTTTGTAGCAATAGCTTCTCTGATGTCTTCCATGCCTTTTTGAAGTCCAGTGATTAATTTTATGACTATTGTTCTAAATTCCTGTTCAGTTATGTTGCTTATATCTGTTTTGAGCAGTTCTTTAGCTTTCATTTCTTCCTGGAATTTCTTTAGAAGAGAGTTGTTCCATTTCGTCACTTTGGCTAGCTTTCTGTCTTTTCTTAGTTTTAAAAGCTTGTTATGTGCTCTCCACCTGCGCATACTGATATATTAAAGAAGGCTCATTGATTGTCCAGGGCCTGTCGGTTCAGGAAGTGTTCTTTTAATGATGTCCCTTGGTCTCTCATGTTGAGACCTTGGTTATTTTATTTCCCTACTCGTGGTGGTATTTGTGACTCTCCACCGTGTATACTCTGGCTTGTGTCTTGAGGTAGCCCTGGAAAGGAAAACAGACAGACAAACACACAGGGAACAATGGCACACAAACACACAGACAAATCCAACAAACAAGCAAACCGAAAGGGAAAAAAGAAAAAGAAAAAAAAAAGAAAGAAAGAAGAATAAAATCCCAAAAGACAAAGGACAGTATAAAAGTATAAAACCAGAATTCCCAGAAGCTAATAAAGAGCTGGATGTATGCACTGTTGATGGAAGAGAATATACAGAAAGAGAAATGATGGGGGCAGGGAGGAAGCAAATTTGGACAATGACCAGGTAGAGATACTATGAGGCTTAATACAGAGGGAGAAAGAGGAGAATATGGTAGGAGGTGAGGAGAAAGAAACAAAGATAGTGTTACTCAGAGAAACAATATAATCTGATTACTCCAGAGAGAGAGAGAAAGATAGTG
>NW_027532000.1:105639-132623 GCF_008692635.1 Crocuta crocuta | reverse complement strand
TTGGTTAGGTTTATTCCTAGGTATTTTATGGTTTTTTGTGCAATTGTGAATGGGATCAGTTTCTTGATTTCTCTTTCTGTTGCTTCATTATTGGTGTATAAAAATGCCACTGATTTCTGTACATTGATTTTATACCCTGTGACTTTGCTGAATTCATGGATCAGTTGTAGCAGACTTTTGGTGGAGTCTTTCAAGTTTCCCATGTGGAGTATAATATTGTCTCCGAAAACTGAAAGTTTGACTTAATTTTTGCCAGTTCTGATGCCTTTTATTTCCTTTTCTTGTCTGATTGCTGATGGTAGGGTTTCCAGCACTATGTTAAACAACAGTGGTGAGAGTGGACATCCCTGTCGTGTTCCTGATCTCAGGAGGAAAGCTCTCAGTTTTTCTCCAATGAGGATGATATTAGCTGTGGGATTTTCATAAATGGCTTTTATGATGTTTAAGTAAGTTCCTTCTATCCCAACTTTCTTGAGGTTTTTATTAAGAAAGAATGCTGTATATTGTCACATGCTTTTTCTGCATCTATCGACAGGATCATATGGTTGTTATCTTTTCTTTTGTTAATGTGTTGTATCACATTGATTGAGTTGTGAATATTGAACCAGCCATGCATCCCAGGAATGAATCCCACTTGATCATTATGGACAATTCTTTTTATATGCCGTTGAATTCGATTTGCTAGTATCTTGTTGAGGATTTTTGCATCTGTATTCATCAAGGATATTGGCCTATAGTTCTCTCTTTTTTTTTTCCTTTGGGTTTCTGTCTGGCTTGGGAATCAAAGTGATGCTGGCTTTGTAGAATGAGTCTGGAAGTTTTCCTTCCATTACTGTTTTTTGAAACAGCTTGAAAAGAATGGGTATTAATTCTGACTTAAATGTCTGGTAGAATTCCCCAGGGAAGCCATCTGGTCAAGGGCTCTTACTTTTTGGGATATTTTTGATAACTGATTCCATTTCTTCACTAGTTATGGGTCTGTTCAGATTTTCTCTCTCTTTCTGCTTGAGTTTTAGTAGTGTGTGTGTTTAAGAATTTGTCTATTTCTTCGAGGTTATTCAGTTTGTTGGCATATAGTGTTTCATAGTATTTCCTGATAATGGCTTGTATTTCTGAGGGATTGGTTGTAATAAATCCATCTTCCCTCATGATTTTGTCTGTTTGGGTGCGCTCTCTGTTTGAGAAGCCTGGCTAGAAGTTTATCAATTTTTTTTTTCAGGAAACCAACTCGGTTTCATTGATCTGTTCAACTGGTTTTTTGGATTCTGTATGCTTCATTTCTGCCCAGATTTTTATTATTTCTCTTCTCCTACTGGGTTTGTGGTGCTCTCATTGCTCTCCCTCTAGTTCCTTTAGGTGAGCTGTTAGATCTTCCACTTGTACTTTTTCTAATTTCTTGAAATAGGCCTGGAGTGCAATGTACTTTCCTCTTAGAACTCCCTTTGCTGCATCCCATAGAGTTTGGATTGTTGTATTTTCATTTTCATTTGTTTCCATATATTTTTTAATTTCTTCTCTAATTACCTCATTGGCTGTTTCATTCTTTAGTGGGCTGTTCTTTAACCTCCATGTTTTTGGAGGTTTTCCAGACTTCTTCCCCTGATTGATTTCAAGTTACATAGCATTGTGATCTGAAAGTGTGCATGGTATGATCTCAATTCTTTTATATTTATGGATGGCTGCTTTATGACCCAGTATGTGATCTATCTTGGAGTATGTGCCATGAACAATTGAGAAAAAGTGAATTCCATAGCCTCAGGATGTAGAGTTCTAAATATATCTGTCAAATCCATCTGGTCCAATGTATCATTCAAGTCCATGGTTTCTTTTTTGATTTTCTGTGTAGTTGATCTATCCATTGCTGTAAGTGGTGTAGTAAAGTCCCCTGCTATTAGCACATTCTTATTCATAAGAATGTTTCTGTTTGTGATTAATTGTTGTATGTATTCGGGTATTTCCATATTCGGCCCATATACATTTACAATTGTCAGCTCTTCCTGATGTATAGATGCTATAATTATTATATAATGCCCTTCTTCATCCCTTGTTACTGCCTTTCCTCTAAAGGCCAGTTTTTCTGATATAAATATGGCTACACTGGCTTTCTTTTGACTTCCAGTAGCATTGTAGATATTTCGCTATCGCCTAACTTTCAATCTGAAGGTGTTCTCCAGTCTCAAATGACTTTCTTGTAAACAGCAAATAGAAGGATTTTTATTTTCTATCCATTCTGCTACCGTATATCTTTGATTGGAACATTTAGCCCATTTACATTGAGTGTTATTGTTGAAAAATATGGGTTTAGAGTCATTGTGTTCTTTGTAGGATTCCTGCTTTTAGTGGTGCTTCTGGTATCTTGCGCTCCTTGCAACATTTCCTCATAGAGTCCCCCTCAGGATTTCTTGTTAGGGTGTTTTAGTGGTGATTAATTCTTTCAATTTTTGTTTATTTGGGAAGATTTTTATCTCTCCTTCTATTCTGAATGACAGGCTTGCTGGATAGAGGATTCTTGGCTGCATATTTTTTCTGTTCATCACATGGAAGATTTCTTGCCATTCCTTTCTGGCCTGCCAAGTTTCAGTAGATAGGTCATTACCTATTCTGATAGGTTTCCCTTTGTATATTAGGGCCCTTTTATCCCTAGCTGCTTTCAGAATTCTCTTTTTCCTTATATTTTCCAGTTTCGCTATGATATGTTGTGCAGAATATCGATTCAAGTTACATCTGTGCCTCTTGTATTCCAATGTCTGTTTCCTTCCCCAGAGTGGAGAAGTTCTCTGCTATAATTTGTTCAGTGCCTTTCCCTCTCTCTTCCTATTCTGGAATTTCAGTGATACAGTAATTGTTCCATTGGATTGTATCTCTCAACTCTCAAACTCTCCTTTGTGTTCCAGGATCAGCTTATCTCTTTTTCTTGGCTCCTCTTTTTCTATAATTAGGTCTTCTAATTCACCTATTCTGTTCTTTGCCTCTTCAATCCATGCTTTGGACGCCTCCATTTTCTTATGCACCTCATTTATAGCATTTTTTAAATTCATCACAACTATTTTTAAGCTCCATAGTGTTTGTAGCAATAGCTTCTCTGATGTCTTCCATGCCTTTTTGAAGTCCAGTGATTAATTTTATGACTATTGTTCTAAATTCCTGTTCAGTTATGTTGCTTATATCTGTTTTGAGCAGTTCTTTAGCTTTCATTTCTTCCTGGAATTTCTTTAGAAGAGAGTTGTTCCATTTCGTCACTTTGGCTAGCTTTCTGTCTTTTCTTAGTTTTAAAAGCTTGTTATGTGCTCTCCACCTGCGCATACTGATATATTAAAGAAGGCTCATTGATTGTCCAGGGCCTGTCGGTTCAGGAAGTGTTCTTTTAATGATGTCCCTTGGTCTCTCATGTTGAGACCTTGGTTATTTTATTTCCCTACTCGTGGTGGTATTTGTGACTCTCCACCGTGTATACTCTGGCTTGTGTCTTGAGGTAGCCCTGGAAAGGAAAACAGACAGACAAACACACAGGGAACAATGGCACACAAACACACAGACAAATCCAACAAACAAGCAAACCGAAAGGGAAAAAAGAAAAAGAAAAAAAAAAGAAAGAAAGAAGAATAAAATCCCAAAAGACAAAGGACAGTATAAAAGTATAAAACCAGAATTCCCAGAAGCTAATAAAGAGCTGGATGTATGCACTGTTGATGGAAGAGAATATACAGAAAGAGAAATGATGGGGGCAGGGAGGAAGCAAATTTGGACAATGACCAGGTAGAGATACTATGAGGCTTAATACAGAGGGAGAAAGAGGAGAATATGGTAGGAGGTGAGGAGAAAGAAACAAAGATAGTGTTACTCAGAGAAACAATATAATCTGATTACTCCAGAGAGAGAGAGAAAGATAGTGATGGAGGTGTAGAATATAATACTAGAGAATGGATTAAATGTGACTATTTAAGCAAACCAATGACCAGAGTGCCCAATCTAGCAGAGTGGATGGATACGAATGAGACAAGGGAAAATATATCTGAATAGAAAGAATTGATGTAGAATTAATCATGGCATTGCATCCATGTTCGTCTTGCCCCGGGCTCCGGGAAAAAAAGAAAAGCAGCTCTCTAGCGGGGATGGGCATGGTTTTGTGTAGGCAGGTTCTAACCTCCACTGCAGTCTGCGAGCCACTCCCTAAGGTCCCGTCTTGGTGGTTGTGGAGATAAAAATGACAGCGCCCCAGTCTGTTCCTGAACCAAGCATTGCAAATCACTCCCTTTGGTCCGATCTCCCTGTGCCGCAGGTGCAGCCAAAGTGGGCCATGTTCTATCTTCCAAGCCCTGCCTCATTCCAGGTCTTAGTCCATGTGCTTTATTGATATGGCCCAAAATATAATCCTGCAGGCCAGGCCTCTTCCCAGCCATGGATCTCTTATTAAAGTTTTTGACTTCTAAACCACCTTTTTTTTTCTGATATAGGTATAGCCACCCCTACTCTCTTTTGGTTTATATATTTATGGAATATCTTTTTCTGTTACTTTCAGTCTACTTGTATCTTTTTTTCTTTTATTATTTAACTCATGTATAATTAACATAAAGTATTATATTAGTTTCAGGTGTACTATATAATGATTCAAAAATTACATATGTTTATTAGTGCTCATCAAGATAAGTGTGTGTTAATCCCTGTTATGTATTTCAGCCATACCCACACCCACCTCCCCTTTGGCAATCACCAGTTCATTCTCTGTATTCAGCAGTCTATTTTTGTTTGTCTCTTTATTCTTTGTTCATTTGTTTTGTTTCTTAAATTCCTAAATAGATATTTTGCCAAAGAAGACATACCAATGGCCACCAAACACATGAAAAGATGCTCAACTTCTCTATTCATCAGTGAAATGCAAATTAAAACCACAATGAGATATTATCTTATACCTGTCAGAATGGCTAAAATAAAAAATATGAGAAATAACAATTGTTGGCAAGGATGTAGAGAAAAAGGAACCCTTGTACATTGTCGATGGGAATAAAATTGGTGCAGCCATGTGGAAAACAGTATTCAGTTTCCTCAAAAAGTTAAAAATAGAATTACCATATGATCCAGTAATTCCACTTCCACATATTTACCAAAAAAATGAAAACACGAATTCACAAAGATATATGAACCCCTATGTTTATTGCAGCATTATTTATAATAGCCAAGATATGAAAACAACCCAAGTGTCCATAGATAGATAAATGGATAAAGAATATGTGTGTATATATATGCTTATATACAATGGATTATTATAAGCCATTAAAAATTATGAGATTTATGGGTTCCTGGGTGGCTCAGTCAGTTGAGCGTCTAACTTTGGCTCAAGTCATGATCTCGTGGTTTATGAGTTCAAGCCCTGGTTCAGGCTCTGTGCTTACAGCTCAGAGCCTGGAGCCTGCTTAGGATTCTGTGTCATTCTCTGCTCCTTCTCTGCTTATGCACTCTCTCTCTCTCAGAATAAATAAATAAACATTTTTAAAAATCATGAAATCCTGGGGCGCCTGAGTGGCTCAGTCGGTTGGGCGTCCGACTTCAGCTCAGGTCATGATCTCATGGTTCATGGGTTCGAGCCCCGCATTGGGCTCTGTGCTGACAACTAGCTCAGAGCCTGGAGCCTGCTTCAGATTCTGTGTCTACTCTCTCTGCCCCTCCCCTGTTCGTACTCTGTCTCACTCTGTCAATAATAATTAAATGTAAAAAAAATAAAAATCATGAAATCTTGCCATTTGCAACATGAATAGACTTAGAGGATAAGTGAAATAAGTGAAATAAGTCAGTCAAAGGAAGACAAAAAACATGATTTCTCTCATATGTAGATTTTAAGAATCAAGAATCCTTAAGTTGATCCTTAAGAATGAAGTCAATCCCATAGCTAGCATATAGTTGGGTGTTGTATTATATCCATTCAGTCACTCTGTGTCTTTTGATTAGAGATTTTAATCAGTTTCCTTAAAGTAATTATTGATTAGTAAGTACTTATTATTGCCGTTTTGTTCATTGTTTTCTGAGTGTTTTATAGATTTTTTTTTTGTTTTGTTCTCTCNTTCAGTAGTCTATTTTAAACTAATAACAAGTTTGTCCTAATACAAAAGCTCAACACTTTTACCCTCCACACACATTTTATGGCTTTGATGACTTTGCTTATATCTTTTCTCTTTTTATTTAAATTCCAGTTAATTAGCATACAGTGTAATATTAGTTTCAAGTGTATAATATAGTGATTCAACACTTTCATTGGTATTGGGTTTTTTAAATTTTTTTAAATGTTTTTATTTATTTCTGAGAGAGAGAGAGAGAGACAGCATGAGCAGGGGAGGGTATAAGAGAGGGAGATACAGAATCTGAAACAGGCTTCAGGCTCTGAGCTGGCAGTCAGCACAGAGCCTGACGCGGGGCTCTAACCCACAAACTGTGAGATCATGACCTGAGCCAAAGTCAGATGCTTAACCAACTGAGCCACCCAGGCGCCCCACCTACATTGTTTTATATTGTGTATCCATTAGCAAAATATTGTAGCTATAGTTATTTATAATGTTTTTGTCATTTAGTCATTGTACTAGAGTTAAGTGATTTATGTACAACTGTATTAGAGTAATTTTAGTTTGACTATATATTTACTTTTACCAGCATCCTTTCTTTTCAGCTTGAAGAACTCCTTTTAGCATTCCTTGTAATGCAGTTCTAGTGGTGGTGAAACAGCTTTTATTTATCTTGATAATGTCTTTATTTCTCTTTCAATTAATTTTGATGGTTTTGCTGGGTGAAGTATTCTTGGTGGGCAGTGCTTTTCCTTTTTTAAAAAATAAATTTGTGATTTTTAAAATTTATTTTGAGAGAGAGAGAGAGGGAGGGAGGGAGGAGGATAAGAGAGAGAGAAGAGAGAGAATCCCAAGGAGGCTCCACACTGTCAATGCAGAGCTGAATGTGGGGCTCAACCCTACGAACCATGAGATCATGAGCTGAGCCCAAAGTCAAGAGTCAGGTGTTTAAACGAATGAGCCACTCAGATGCTCAGGTTGGCAGTTTTTTTCTTTCATTAATTTGAATAAAGCATCCCACCTATCTGGCCTGCAATGTTTTTGCTGAGAAATCCACTGATAGCTTTGTGGGAGTTCTTTTGTATATAAGAAACTACTTTTCTCTTCTGCTTTCAAGATTTTTTCTTTTTCTTTGATTTTTGACATTTTTATTATATTTCTGGGTAAAGTCTTCTTTGGATTAGACCTGATTAGGGATTTTTGAGCTTCACATACCTGGGTGTCTGTATCTTTCCCCAGATTTGGGAAGTTTTCCTCTAGTTTCATTAAATAAGCTTTCTGCCAGAGGCATCTAGTTCCTGCTCCCTACACATTTTGAACACTTTTGTTGTCAAAGTTTTAATGTATGCCAATCTGGTGGCTGTAAAATATCATCTCATTGTGGTATTACTTTACATTTTTAATATTTCTGAGCAAATTGAGCATATTTTCATATGCTTATTAGTTATTCATTATTCCTTATCTGTGAAATGTATCTCAAGTTTTTCCCATTTTTTTCCCTAATATGTTATTGGTGTTTCTTTTCTTTTTAAGATCTCCTTTATATATTTTGGAGATTAATCATTTGGGCAAACATTTCCTTCCAGATTATGGGTTGTCCTTTACTTATGCTACCTTTTTAGAGAGAAGTATTTAGTTAAAGTGATTAAACTTATTAATTTCCTTCTTGTTTGTGCTTTTTGTTGTTGTTGTTTCTTAAGAACTTTTCTCTGAGGCTATAAAATCATTCTTCTAAGTTGTTTTTTGAAAGTTTTTATAGCTGTTTTTTTTTAATTTTTAAAAATGTTTATTTACTTTTGAGAGAGAGAGACAGAATATGAACATGGTGGGGGGGCAGAGGGTGAGGGAGACACAGAATCTGAAGCAGACTTCAGGCTCTGAGCTGTCAGCACAGAGCCAGACATGGGGCTTAAACTCACAAACTATGAGATCATGAGCTGAACTGAAGTCAGAGGCTTAACTGACTGAGCCACCCAGGCACTCTTTTATAGCTTGGTTTTTAATTTTAAGTATTTGATCCCTTGGGACTTTGAGAAAGGGACCTGATTTTTTTTCTCCCAATTATTAAATGCATTCTTATTTTCTCAATAATTTACAATGCTAGATCTTTCATTAATCCTGTTCTCATATATATTTGAATTTCTGGTACTTTACAGTTGGTTATACTGGCTTATCTTCGTTACTATAGTTTTATTATATCTTTGTAAGTTACCCCATTTTAATTTTTTTTCTTCAGACATGTCTTGGCTATTCTTTTTTAAACATTTATTTGNGCCAGCACAGAACCCAATGTGGGGCTCAAACCCATGAATCGTGAGATCATGACCTGAGCCGAAGTCAGATGCTCAACTGACTGAGCCACCCAGGCACCCTGAGAACTGACAGTTTTATAATATTGAGGTTATCTAAAAGCATGTTTTCACACTCCATTTATTTCAATTTTAATGTCTCTCAAAAACTTATTTATTTTCTTCACAAAATGCTTATGCACATTTTCTTTGATTTACTTTTAGGAGTTCTGTATTGTTTTATAATTATAAATAATATCTTTGTAATATCATTTTTCCCTAGATGATATTTACTAATTTACAGAAATTCTGTTCACTTTTATATGTTGATTTAGCATCTGCCAACTCTGCCAAAGGCATCTAGTTTTGCTGACTAGCAGAATTATGTCATCTATGAAGTGTTTCCCTGTACCCCACACCCATTCTGGCTTGAGCTCTCACCTTAGAATGCTTTGTCACAGGCAAAGGATATCAACATCTACAATTCAGACTGTCTCCCTTAGTGGGGGCTGGTTAGGGTCTGCCTGTCAATGAAATGGCATTTGGAATGTGAGATATTTGTGAAAATTATGAAAGCAATTACAAAAGCACCTCCAAAATCCCTTTCCTGTCTAGAAAGAACATTTTATTTTCCCAGATAGCATGTTTCCTTGTGCTTCTAGAGCAGATGGTGTCAAATTGGAGGATAATAATTAACAGTGAATACATGACTCTGTGCCAGGAACTGTTCTAAGGGTTTCATATGTATTACCTTATTTAATCTTCATAACAACCCCATAAAGTATATTGATATTATTCTCTATATTTTATAGATGAGGAAACAGTACCAGAGATATTTACTAACTTATTCTACATTATTCTACAACAAGGCAGTTGTAGAGCCAGGATTAGAACCCAGGTTCTCAAGTCTATACCCTTCAACACTGTCATTGATTATCTCTCTTAAATTTGTCCTGAGTCTTCAGAATTTGCTTCGATCTTGACTGCTTGTAGTTCACTGTGAGGCATCCATAGCCCTCTCTGGTCTTTAATGTCTCATCTAGGATATAGAACTAATAATGGTATATGTGTCTGTCTTACAGGGCTGTTTTGAAATGGGAAAATGCTGTTCCTTAATTAAGTTTTCAGAGAAGCCAGGAATAATAAAAAATAATAGAAAACGGTAGGGAATGTCTTCTTATACAGAGAGTGAAGGGCAGCCATTAGAATGATACAGGAGTAGAGGTGGGAATAAGTAGGATGTGTTAGAATGACCATCAAGAGAGGCTCGACTCATGTTATGGTCTCTGTTAGGAAGGAATGTAATTCAGTGGGCTAAGTCCATTCTAACATGCTAATAGATAACCATGAATGCTAAGACATGATATCCACATGGGTTTTGTCTTTTATTTTATTTTATCTTTTCCTTTCCTCCCTCCCTCCTTCCTGCCTTCCTTTGTTCCTTCGTTCCTTCCTTCCTTCCTTTCATTTGCTCATTTGTTCTTTCTTTTTGTCTGTTGTATAAGCAAAATTTTCATTGCTCAGGTTGAAGCTTATTGCTCATTGTGTGTATGCTTGAAAAGGAGAACAATTTGTTAGTAGCCTTATTATAATGATCTTTCATGTGACAGTTATTATATCTCTTCCCCTTGAGGGGCAAAGAATGGTTTCTGTGCCTGATTATACCTGCCATGCTGTTTGTCTTTGTGCTAGATAGAAATGTAAAATGCTTCCTGGCATGCTTGCTCAGGGATCTCTAAGCATACCTGATTCTCCTGGAAGCTGGGATTGAGACTCCAAAACAGAGGCAGGGTATGTGTGCAAGAAGTGAGAGCTATGCCTACAGCATACCAGGTTTCTTTTAGTTCCCCACACTCACCTTTGCAGCCACTTTCATTGCTTAATTCTTGTAGCAGAGAAGGGTGTTTCAGTGACCTTTGTTATAGGAGAGTTTATTTCCTACATTCCTACTCTTTTGTCTGTGTTTTTTCCTTTTGCTGAGTTTTTTGGCTGGTGCTTTCAGAAAACAGAGGTATAGTAGAGCCCTGCTCATGATTAGAGTTATCTGAAAAAGGAAAAGCCTGCCGTGGGAGATAGTGATCTCATCATTGGTTGTGTTCAAGCAGAAGGGCTGGGCAATTGTTGGCAGTGGACATTGTCACTGGAGTTTATGTGTTGATTAAGGGGCTGAGGGTAGTATGGACTGGATGAGCTACCATTTCCTTTATAACTTTGGTTCCACAACTCTGAGATTCTATTATTTAATGTGACTGGTAGTAACACTTCACTTTCTCAAAGGATGGATAATGTTTTATTCCTCTCTGGCTGGCTAGATTTGACCTTTGAAAATATTGAGGTGATACTTAGACAATATTGCTTACCCATTTTCTTTTCAGAAACATCACACTGCTAGAATCAGGGATAGGCTGGCTTTCTGTGACACTGCTTAAACCACTGTTAATCTCTTCACAAGTGCTAAGGCATCATGCCAGGACCTGAGAGAGCTGGATATTATGGCACCTCTCCTATAAGAACTACCAAGCCATTTGCAGGGAGAGGCTACTAAAGAGGCTGAAGAGTATGTACCAAGGAATGAGTTAGCAAGAGTTTTACATGTAGAACAATGAATTCACTGGAGTATGCATATAGGTACATAAATGCATGGGAAAAGGTCAGCAAGGATTATACAAAACAATGTATAACCATGGTTTCTCTAGGAAAGGTGGAAATAACTGGGGAGTTATCAAAGGAGAACTTTCACCTTATGTAGACTATTTTAACTTTTTCTTCTTAAAATTTAAGTCCATGNGCCCACCCAACACCCCTTCAGCAATCCTTAGTTTGTTCTCTGTATTAAGTGTCTCTTACAGTTTTTCTCCCTGTTTTTATCCTATTTTTGCTTCTCTTCCCTTATGTTCATCTGTTTTAAATCTTAAATTTCACATGAGTGAAATAGTCTATTTGTCTTTCTCTGATTGACTTCGCATAGCATAGTACAATCTAGTTCCATCCATGTGATTGCAAATGGCAACATTTCATTCTTTTTGATCGTGGAGTAATATACCATTGAATATTACATATATATAAATAATTTTTATCCATTCATCAGTTAATGGACATTTGGGCTCTTTCCATACTTTGGCTATTGTCAATAGTGCTGCTATAAACATTGGGCTGCATGTGACCCTTCAAAACAGCACTAGTGTATCCTTTGGATAAATATCTAGTAGTGCAATTGCTGGGTCATAGGGTAGTCCTACTTTTAATTTTTTAAGGAACCTACATACTGTTTTCCAGAGTGGCTGCACAGTTTGCATTCCCACCAACAGTGAAAATATGTTTCTCTTTCTCCACATCCTCACCAACATCTGTTGTTTCCTGAGATGTTAGTTTTAGCCATTCTGACCAGTGTAAGGTCATGGTTTTGATTTGTATTTCCCTGATGATGAGGGATGTTGAGCATTTTTTCATGTGTCTGTTAGCCATCTGGATGTCTTCTGTATAAAAGTGTCTATTCATGTCTTTTGCTCATTTCTTCACTGGATTGTTTGGTTTTTGTGTGTTAACTTTGATAAATTCTTTATAGATTTTGGATACTAACCCTTTATCTGATATGTCATTTGCAAATATCTTCTTCCATTCCATAGGTTGCCTTTTAGTTTTGCTGACTCTTTCCTTCACTGTGAAGAAAACTCCTGATGAGTTACCAATGAGTTCATTTTTTGCTTCTGTTTCCCTTGCCTCCAGAGACATGTCAAGTAAGAAGTTGTTGCGACCAAGATCAAAGAGGTTGTTGCCTGTTTTCTCCTCTAGGATTTTGATGGCTTTCTGTCTTACATTTAGGTCTTTCATACATTTTGAGTTTATTTTTATGTATGGTGTAAGAAAGTGGTTCGGGTTCATTCTCCTGCATGTCGCTGTTCAGTTTTCCCAACACCATTTGCTGAAGAGACTGGCATTTTTCAATTGGCTACTCTTTCCTGCTTTGTCAAATATTGGTTGGCCATACATTTGTGGGTCCGTTTCTGGGTTCTCTATTTTGTTCCATTGACCTATGTGTCTGTTTTTGTGCAGTACCGTACTGTATTGATGATTACAGTTTTGTAATACAGCTTGAAGTCTGGAATTGCGATGCCTCCAGTTTTGGATTTCTTTTTCAACATTACTCTGGCTATTCAGGGTCTTTTCTGGTTCCATACAGATTTTAGGATTGTTTGTTCTAGCTCTGTGAAGAATGCTGGTGCTGTTTTGATAAGGATTGAATCAAATATGTAGATTGCTTTAGGTAGTATTGATATTTTAACAATATTTGGTCTTCCTATCCATGAGCATGGAATATTTTTCCATGTTTTTGAGTCATCTTCAATTTCTTTCATAAGTATTCTATAGTTTTCAGTATATAGATTTTTAACCTTTTTAGTTTGGTTTATTGCTAGGTATTTTATGGTTTTTGGTGCAACTGTAAATGGAATTGATTCCTTGATTTCTCTTTCTGCTGCTTCATTATTGGTGTATAGAAATGCAACCAATTTCTGTTCACTGATTTTATATGCTGTGACGTGGCTGAATCCATGTATCAGTTCTACCAGTTTTTTGTATGGAGTCTTTTGCATTTTCCACATAAAGTAACATGTTGTTGGCAAAGAGTGAATGTTTGACTTCTTCCTTGCTGATTTTGATGCTATTTATTTATTTATTTATTGTCTAAATGCTGAGGCTAGGATTTCCAACACTATTTTGAATAACAGTAATGAGAGTAAGCATCCTTGTAGTGTTCCTCACCTTAAGGGGAAAGCTCTCAGGTTTTCCCCATTGAGGATCATATTAGTGGTGGTCTTCTATATATGGCCTTTATAATCTTGAAGTATGATCCTTCTATACCTACTTTATTGAGGGTTTTTGTCTAAAATGGATGCTGTATTTTGTCAAATGCTTTCTCTGCATCTATTGAGAGGATTATGTGGTTCTTATCCTTTCTTTTATTAATGTGATGTATCATATTGATTGATTTGCGGATATGGAACCAGTCCTGCATCCCAGACTTAAATCTCACTTGATCATGGTGAATAATTCTTTTAATATATATTTGGATCTGGTTGGCTAGTATCTTGCTGAGAATTTTTGTACCAGTGTTCATCAGGGAAATTGGTCTGTAGTTCTCCTTTTTAGTGGGGTCTTTGTTTTTGGAATCAAGGTAATGCTGGCCTCATAGAATAAGTTTGAAAAGTTTTCCTTACATTTCTATTTATTGGAACAGCTTCAAAAGAATAGGTGTTAACTTTTCTTTAAACGTTGGGTAGAATTCCCCTGGAAATCCATCTGGCTCTGGAAACTTGTGTGCCTGGAGATGTTTTTTTATTGATTCAATTTCTTTATTGGTTATGAGTCTGTTCAAATTTTCCATTTCTTCCTGTTTCAGTTTTGGCAGTTTATGCTTCTAGGCATTTGTCCATTTCTTCCATACTGTCCAATATGTCGGCATATATTTGCTCATAATATTCTCTTATTATTTCTTGCATTTTTTGTGGTATTGGTTATGATCTCTTCTCTTTCATTTGTGATTTTATTTATTTAGGTCCTTTCTTTTTTGTTAATTCTTTCAAAGACCCAGCTCCTGGTTTCAGTGATCTGTTCTACTTTTTTTGTCTTTTGATATCATTGATTTCTGCTCTAATCTTTATTATTTCCTTTCTTCTGCTGGTTTTGGACATTATTTACTGTTCTTTTTCGAGCTCTTTTAGGCATAAGGTTAGATTGTATATTTGAATCCTCTCTTCCTTATTTAGAATGGCCTGGATTACTATTTACTTCACACTTATGACTGCTTTTGCTGCATTCCAGAAGTTTTGGACTGTTGTCTTTTCATTTTCCTTGGCTTCCAGGTACTTTTTAATTTCCTCTTTAATATCTTGGTTAATCATTCATTCTTTAATAAGGTCTTCTATACTTTTTAAGTATTCATGGTCTTTTCCAAATTTTTCTTGTTGATTTCGAGTTTCATAGCATTGTGGTCTGAAAATATGCAAGGTATGATATCATTCTTTTTGTACTTGTTGAGGGCTGATCTGTGACCCAGTATNCCCATACTATTAAGTTATTATTATCATTGAGTTTGTCTATGTTCCTGATTAACTAATTTATATATTTGGGTGTGTCTCTATCGGGGGCATAAATATTTACAATTGTTAGATCTTCTGGGTGGATAGACCCCTTAATTATGTTACAATACCCTCTTCATCTCTTGTTACAGTATTTATTTTAAAATCTAGGAGCATCTGGGTGGCTCAGTAGGTTGAGCATCCTACTTCGGTTCAGGTCATGATCTCACAGTTGGTGAGTTCAAGCCCAGTGTCAGGCTCTGTGTTGACAGCTCAGAGTCTGGAGCCTGCTGTTTCTGATTCTGTGTCTCCCTCTCTCTCCATGCCTCTCCCCTGCACATGCTCTGTCTCTCTCTCAAAAATAAACATTAAAAAAAAATAAAATCAACTGTGCCTGATATAAGTATGGCTACTACAGCTTTTTTTTTTTTAATGACCATAAGCTTGATAGATGGTTCTCTATCCCCTTACTTTCAATCTGCAGGTATCTTTAGGTCTAACATGAGTCTCTTATAAGCAGCATATAGATGAGTATTGCTCTTTTATTAATTCTGATAGCCTGTATCTTTTGATTGGAGCATTTAGTCCATTGACATTTAGGGTGAGTACTGAAAACTATGAATTTCATGCATCATGAATTTCATGAATTTACAGCAACAGCCTGTAGTGTTTGAGTTTCTGGTGATGTTCTTTGGTCCTTTGTAGTCTTTGTTCCGTTTGGTCTTTGCTTGTTTTGTCTTTTCTCCACTCTAAGGCTCCCCCTTAAAATTCTTGCAAGGCTGATTTAGTGGTCATGGGCTCCTTTAGTTTCTATTTGTCTGGGAAACTCTTTATCTCTCCTTCTATTTTGAATGACAGCCTGGCTGGGTAAAGAAATCTTGGCTGCATATTTCTTCCATTCAGCACGTTGAGTATATCCTGCCACTCCTTTCTGGCCTGCCAAGTTTCTGTGGATAGGTCTGCTGTGAACATAATCTGTCTTAATTTATAGGTTAAGGACTTGTTTTCCCTTGCTGCTTTCATAATTCTTTCCTTGTCTATTTTGTGAATATGACTATGACATGCCTTGGTGATGGTTGGTTTTTGTTGAATCTAATGGGAGTTCTCTGTGCTTCTTGGATTTTGATGGCTCTGTCCTTGCCCAGATTAGGAAAGTTTTCTGCTATAATTTGCTCACATTAACCTTCTGCCCCTTTTTCTCTCTCTTCATCTTACGGGAGTCCTATTATTCAAATGTTATTCCTTTTTAATGAATAACACTGAGTTCTCTGACTTTTGTATTGTGATCTTTGTCTTTTTTACCTTTTTTTTCTGCTTCGTTATTCTACATGATTTTGTCTTGTATATCGCTGATTCACTGCTTTGCTTCATTCTTTCTTGCCACTGTGGCAGCCAGTTGAGATTGTATCTTGGTGATAGCATTTTTAATTTAATCCTGACAAGATTTTTATGGTGTGCCTGGGTGGCTCAGTTGGTTAAGCGTCCTACTTTGGCTCAGGTCATGATCTCACAGTTCGTGGGTTGGAGCCCTGCATCGGGCTCTGTGCTGACAGCTAGCTCAGAGCCTGGAGCCTGTTTCAGATTCTGTATCTCCCTCTCTATATGACCCTCCCCTTCTCACACTGTCTCTCTCTCTCTCTCTCTCTCAATCTCTCTCTGAAATAAATAAATAAATAAATAAATAAATAAATAAANAAAAAGGGAAAGAAAGAAGGAAGGAACCAGCAAACAGAATGAAATCCAAATGAAGGTATATCCAGTTTCCCCTAGAACTCAAGCTATAAAGCACTTTATAGTTTGTATACTAAACAGGCTGAGGGACTTGTGCTCATACTCTAGGGGATGTGCTTGGAAGGCACAGTTTGGTGGGGCTTGGAGTAAGGTCTCCATTCTCCACTAGGTGGTGCTGCCTACCTTACTGACGTGGATCAGTGTGGCACACATATGTGTGCTTGGGAGAGGTGGAAATGGATTCACCCAGCTCCTTAGTCTCAGGAATAGAAACTTTGAGCTCTCACCATCCTCCAATCAAGCACTCCTCCTTTGTCTCAGGCCTCCATAACTCCCTGCAAGCTGTCTGCCTGCTAGGCAGCACCTCCCTTCAGAGTTTTATCTCAGATGGGTTGTGTTTCATAATACCACCCTTCAGAGATCCCTGTGGCTTGGACCCATGGTAACTCTCTGGGGTAGGGTCTCAATGAGTAATGGCTGGGTGCCAGCTTGCCCTAGAAAATTTTTGTTCAATTGTGCAGTGGTAGAGGTTCAGAGATTATGGAAAATCACAACACACAGTTGGCAACAGGTTTCATCACACTCTGGCATCTTTGTCTCAATACCAGCAAACGTGGCTGCTCGTTGGAGTTCCCTGGGACCTTTGCCTGTTTGGAGGCCATATGGCCTCTACCAAATTCACTCCAAGCAGGGGAACTGCTTCTCCCTGTGTGGCACATGGACCTGTCAGACCCCACTTCCTGCTCCTGGGGACTCACCCTACTTACTTACCAAAGCACTGAGCTCCAGAACTTCAGACTCAGTGCTCCACTGTTTATAGAATCCTACTGGTATTGAAACCTTCTGCTTTCTTCCCTTCAGTGCTTTTGGGGAACAGATTTATTGTTGAGTCCCCAGTGTTTTCACCCTTTGTCTTTCTCTCCAGCTACTTTTGGGGAGTGTTTTTTCTGTACTGTCCCAAAGTACCACACTCTCCCCATTTCTCTGTCCTCTCTCTGCAAAAATAGCTCCATACCCTCCATGGCTTTTATTACCCCCAGTTCTTTTCTCCACACATGTACCTGCCAAGTTCTGTGTCTGGAGTTATGCAGATTGTTGTGTTAATTCTCAGATCATTTCCCTGGGTGTGTAAAATCTTTTGGTGTTGATATAGCTGCGTTTCAGGGATGAGACAGGTTGAGGATCTCCATGCTGCTCTCCCATCTTCCAAAACACACTTAATTTTTTACTTTTTGTAAAGATATGTTACATGTGCCAAAATTTACCATTTTAAAGGATACAATTTAGTGGATTTTAGTACAGGTGACCCTTAACACAGATTTAAACAGTGTGGGTCCACTTACACATGGATTTATTTCATAAATATAGTACAGTACTATAAATATATTTTCCTTATGATTTTCTTAACATGTTTCTCTCACTTAATTATAATAATACAATATATGATACATATACAAAATATGTATTAATCAATGTATATATATATACATACATAAACACACACACCACATTTTGATTTATCTATTTGTCACTTGAATTTTGGTTTTCACATTTTGACTATTATGAGTAATGCTGTATGAACATCTGTATACCAGCTTTTTTGTGAACATATACTTTCAGTACTCTTGAGTATATACCTAGGAGTGGAACTACTGGGTTAAATTATATGGAAACCATATGTTTAATCTTTTGAGAAACTGCCAAAATGTTTTATGCAATAGTTTTACTAATTTACACTCCTACCAACAGTGTATGAGGGTTTTAATTTCTCCATATCCTCATCAACACGTTATTATCCATTTTGTTTATTATAGTCATCCTATTGTGTATGAAGTGATATCTCATTATAATTTTGATTTCTATTTCCCTGATGGCTAATGATATTGAGCATCTTTACATGTATTTATTGGCCATTTATATATCTTTTTTGGAAAAATGTTCAGATGATTTGCCCATTTTTAAGTGGGTTATTTGCCTTTTTATTGTTGAGTTCTATATATTTTGGATACTAGATCCTTATCAGATATAGTGTATGCAAATATTTTATTCCATTCTGTACATTGTTTTACTTTCTTGATGCTATCATTTGCAAAGCAAAAGTTTTTAATTTGGATGAAGTCTAATTTTTTCCTTTGGTTGGTTGTGTTTTAGGTGCATATGTAAGAAACTATTACATAATCCAAGGTCACAAAAATTTGCTTCTGTGTTGTGTTTGACATGTTTTATAATTTTAGCTTTTACCTTTAGGTCTTTAATCCATCTTGAGTTAATTTGCACATATAGTGTGAGGTATGGGTCCAGGGTTATTATTTTGCATTTGGATATCCAGTTGCCCAGCACCATTTGTTGAAAACACTATACTCTCCCCTTTTGAATTGTCTTAACAATTTTAGAAATACCATTTTAGCATAAATGTTTGGTATATTTCATTTTTTAAGTTTATTTATTTGATAGAGAGTGTGTGCACAAGTTGGGGAAGGGCAGAGAGAGCAAAGGTGAGAGAGAAATCCAAGGAGGTTTTGTGTTGTCAGTGCAGAGCCTCATATGGGGCTCAATCTCATGAACCATTAGATCATGACCTGAGCCAAAACCAAGAGTCAACTGCTTAATTAAGCCACCCCAAGCTCCCCTAGGTATATTTATGTACTCTCATCTATTTCATTATCTGTATATCTATTCTTGTGCCAGTACCACACTCTCTTGTTTACTAAAGGCTTATAGTAAATTTTGGAATTAGGAAGTGTGAGTTTTCCAACATTGTTCTTCTTTTTCAAAAATTGTTTTGGTTATCCTGGGTCTCTTGAATTTCCATATGAAATTTAGAATCAACTTGTCAATTTCTGCCAAGAAGCAAGTTGAGAGGTTTGATAGGGATTGTGTTGAATCTTAATCAACTTGTATAATGTTACTATCTTAACAATATTAAATCTTCCACTCCATGATCGTGAGATATATATTTACCTAGTTAGGTCTTCTTTACTTACTTTCAACAATGTTTTGCAGTGTTTAGTGTACAAGTCTTGCACTTCTTTTGTAAAATGTATCCTGGAGGATTTTGCTCTTTCTGATGCAATTTAAATGCAATTATCTTCTTAATTTCATTTTCAGAAATACATTTGGTCTTTGCATATAGGCCAATCTCCATAGATTATTATGTATTTTTTCAAATCTTTATTCCATTAATATGGTGTATTACATTGACTTGAGTTTCATATGTTGAACCAACCTTGAATTCCTGGCATTAATCCCATCTGATAAAGTGGACTTTTTAAATATCTATATCTATATCTATATCTGTATTACTGGATTTGATCTGCAAGTATTTTGTTGAGACTTTCTGCATTTCTAATTTTGAAAGTTTATGAAGTATTGATGTTAATCTTTAAATGCTTTGTAGACCTCACTAGTGATGCCATCTCATCCTGATTTTTTTCTCATGTAAGAAATTACATGGGTTTTAATTACTAACCCAATCTCTTTGCTTATAATAGGCCTATTCAGATCTTCTATTTCTTCTTCAGATCATTTTCTATAGTTTTTATCATTCTAGGAATTTATTTAATCAGGCTATCTAATTTGTTGTCATAGTATACCCTTTAATGAGTTTTTAAAAATCTCTGTTAGATTGGTGATAATATTTCCTCTTTTATTTCTGATTTTAATAACTTGAGTCTTCTATTTTTCTCTATTTTAACTTTTTACAAAGCTAATGTATTCCTGTATCAATTATGTAATTAAAAACATTTAAAAAGTGGAAGATACATACAAAATACAAAAGCATATCAAAATGGGGATCTGGGTAAGGTGGTAACTCCCTGGCAGTCATTCTCCTCCATGGGCCTAGATTTCTTCATCAGAAATTTATTAGCTTGGTTCATTGTTACTTAAGTGATTGAAATTCTCATTAATTTATTATTTACATGATCAAATGTGGGATTAAAGACCATAGTTGGGAGTATTTGTGGGCAGAAAGTTGACCCACTTGGGAGAAGCCCAGTATTCATAAAGAACATAGTAGAGAGGCTAAGAATGGAAGTTCAAGTTGAAGCTGGGTTATGGTAATGCTTGAATTCTGGGGTGAGAGATTTGAACTTGGTAATGGGGAACTACTGAGGATTTTGGAGTGTGAGAGTAGCTAGTCAAAGTGATAGTCAAAGAAATTGGTCTGATAATGGTATATGGGAGGGATTAGAGCTGGAATATAACCCAGGGGAGTCATCTAGGGAATGGGGGTCATGACAGTGGGAATGGAAAAAAAAAAGAGATGAGGACCAGAGATATTTTCTGCTTTAGAAAGCAGTCCCTGGAATGGCTAAGGGAGCAGAGGAGGGAGGAGTTAGTTTTCTTGTTCATCAGTATGTCTCTAATAATTGATGGTGAGGCACAGAATAGGTCCAAAATATATATTTATGTGTTAAATTGAATTGCATTACCCCAGCCTTGCTTAGAGTTCAATGGAGGCTGAAGAAAATAGTCTTTAAGTACTCTGAGAGGATTTCCAGGAAAGCCTTCCAACTTGCCAGGCTTTAGACACTGTCTGTTCACATCCCACTCCTGCAAATATCCTGTGTTCCTTCCTACTGGAACTGTTCCAATCATCTAATTCCAGCCATCCAAAATCCAATATTTTGAATGGACTTGTCTTAAACTCCTGAAAAGAAAAGAAATGTTTATTTGTTTGTTTTTTAATCTTTTAAAGTCCTGCCTATGGTAACCCTTTTTTTTTTGTTTGTTTGTTTTTATTTAAATTTTAGTTCGTTAACATACAGTGCAATTTGGTTTTAGGAGTAGAATTCAGTGATTCATCACTTATATACAACACCCAGTGCTCATCACAACAAATGCCCTCCTTAATACCTATCACACATCTAGCCCACCTCCCTCCATCTCTTGTGATTTGTTTCCCCCTCCTCTTCCCCCACACCCCCTTCCCATATGTATATCTCTTTTGTTTCTTAAATTCCACATTTGAGTGAAATCATATGGTATTTATCTTTCTCTGACTGACTTACTTCACTTAGTATAATGCATTCTTGCTCCATCCATGCTGTTGCAAATGGCAAAATTTCATTCTTTTTGATTGCTGAGTAATATTCTGTTGTATATTCTGTTGTGTATTTTACCTTTTTGAACAGATCTGTTCCTTGAGTAATCATCACTCATCATTGCCTATTGATTGTATTAAAGGGCCGATATCCTATTGAAGACACAAATTTGACCTTTGGTAGCTGGAAAGGGATTTCCAATAGAACATTTGTAGAAGGTGATAAGTTTTGAATAGAGATACGTTTTTGCACATGTGGCTGTGTATGAAAAGTGCATTAAAAGAAGTCAGCCCTATTTTGGCCTGTGGCAAATAAGTAGATTATATGCTTGTGACATCTTTAGGCTTGCTTGGTGGTAACTATACTTCCCGTCCTCTGTGAGGCAAAAAGAGAGGGGAGAGTACACAGAGTTGAGAAGTAACCACTGTTCCTGTAGCTCCATCCCGAAGCCTCTTTCCTCTTAGGCCACTCACCAATATGGCCTTTCTGGTGGCAGAAATAATAATGCATCTAAATTGCTTGATCTCAGCTTCTTGAGGCAAGAAAGTGGAAAAAACTGGGTAGGGTTTATTGAGGGGGAAAGGTATATTGTTGATTAAAGCTGTTGAGACAACTAACATGCTCTTTGGTTAATTCCCCTGGCAGATTTTACCACTATTCCTAGGGTCCCACCCTTCCTTTCTTCGCTGAAACCCTGACTTTCCTCCTTCCTAGGACTGGGGTGAAATGAGCCACCTCCCTGATTTAAGCTGTCATCTTAGATCCAGAAATATCTCACTCAGCTTCCCCAAAGGAGATACATCCTTTTGCCTTCATGTGTTGGAATGGATAGTTTCGATGTCTACCAACTGTAGCTAATTTATGATGATTCTGATAATTCTCATCTCACCTTGGCCCAATCCCTTCCCTACTCTTTTACTGTTTTCCTTAGACCCAGAGGTGCAAAGATGCTAGCACAGTGGTTAAGAGCACAGGCTATGAAATCAGACCACCTGGTTTCTGTCCCATCACTTCTGTTTTCCTAACTGTGTGACTTGGGATAAATTTCTTAACTTTTTTGAGCCTCTGTCTCCTCTTCTGTGAAATAGAGGTAATAATGGTACATGCCTAGCAGGACTGAGTAATACAGTTCACTAAAAGCTTTAGCATAGTAGTTGCTGTATATTAAGTGCTCAATCAACAGCTATTATTATTATGTGATGCAGGAACATTCTGTCATTTCCACTCTAAGTTTGAAGATGTCAAGAACTTTATATGCCCAAGGCATGTTATAGTCAGATTTTAATTATTATTTGTCATCTTTCAATGTAAATCAACACTGAGGTCCTGTTTTCGAAATGCCCACTCCAGTATCCAACTTTGGTCTCCATGATCATAGGTGTTGTGTTTGATCCAGCTGTGCCCCAGGCTCAACATGTATAGGTTAGTCTTTTTTTTTTATCCAGCTGTGCTGCCTAGATCCGCTCAAGCATGAATGAATTCTGTTTTCCATAACTCTTTACTTCTCTGAAACCTTGGACAAGAAGCCTCTCAGAGATGACTTATCCTTCTTCAAAGTTCCTTCTGCATCCTCCATTTTACAGATAGTTCATCAGAGACCTAGAGAGGATTATACTCATGGATAGGGCCCGCAAGTTACCCTAGAGCCAAGCTTGGCATTTATTTTACAGGGGCCTCTGGTTGAATGTTCTCTGAATTCTTGAAGAATTTAGTTTACTTAAAGAATACTTGACTGGAAACTTTTCAAAGAAGGAAACTACTCTCTTCTTCTGCCTGCTTCCACAGCTCTGGGTGAACCAGGAGGATGGGGTAGAGGAAGGGCCCAGTGATGTGCAGAATGGGCACCTGGACCCCAACTCAGACTGCCTCTGTCTGGGCCGGCCACTACAGAACCGGGACCAGATGCGAGCCAATGTCATCAATGAGATCATGAGCACCGAACGTCATTACATCAAGCACCTCAAGGACATTTGTGAGGTAGGCCCAGCTATGATAGTTTATGTGGGGGCACCCAGGGTGGAGTTGAGGGCATTTTCATGAAGAACCAACAACTCTGCTGAGTTCTACCTGTGATAGTCCTAAGATGTGGGAAAGAGCAGCTGGAGTGGCCTCCTATAATTTGTTCAATGTGTGAAACAGCTCCTTTGGAGCTTCTGAGTCCCTACATCAGTTTCCTTCTTTCTTTGTCTACATGTCTGTCTAGTGTTCATCTTTCAACTTCATATTCCTTCTTTCTCTATCTCTCCCTGCCTCCCTCACCTCATCTTCCCTTCCCTGAATCTCTCCCCCTATCTTGTTGGCTTCTAATTTGGTTGTTGCCACCCATGGAAAGGCCTAACTGCATTCATTAAAGCAAGACACATCTCCCTCCAACTCAATGATTCACAAACTTGAATGTGCACTAGAGTCCCTGGAGAAACTTGTTATACATGCAGATTCCAGTCCTCTCCATCTCTCCAAAGTTGTGAATTCTCACTCTGGGATAAACCACAGGCATCTCTATATTTAACAAGCAACCCTGGTGAAATTGATGCTGTTGGTCCTCCTCCTTTACTCGAAGAACACTGGTTTTGAGTTTGAGCAGGAGAGTTTAGGGGGAGAAATATATAGGAGATAAAGGCTGAATGGACAAGTCTCAGCTCCTTCAATATGCCACTTTTCCCCCAGGAGCTATGGCTCTACATTCCCTAACTCTATCCCTTCCATCTCTCTAATCTGAGTAAGGATGAGAGCCCTTTTCCCAACATTCCTTTTGATGTCATGAGATAAGATGACATTTTGAAAGGGCATTTTACTAAACACTTTGGGAATACCAATGGGAAGTAGAGGAAAGAATGTTTTAAAAAAGGTTTCTCTCCTTTCTCTCTCTCTCTCTCTCTCTCTCTCTCTCTCTCTCTCTCTCNGTGCTCGACCCAGGGAAAATTCTACTTTGAATATATTTATCCTCTTCCTTCTAGATGAAGAGGCAGGTCCTACTTTCATTCCCCAAAATCCTGTTGAGTGACCCCAGTGCCTACTCTGGAATCAATAGCACAGCTTTAACATTTTTTAATGATCTTATTTCTTTAGAATAGTGTTGCCTAGTAGAACTTTCTATAGTGATAAAATGTATCTGCATTCTCCAATGCAGTAGCCACTAGCCAGCCATCTGCGACTGTTGAGTAGTTGAGATGTGGCTAGTATGATTGAGAAATGGGATTTTGAATTTTATTAAATTTTAATTTAAATAGGCACATGTGACTAAACGGCACCTACATTGGACAGTTCAGATCTAGGAAGATCAAGGCCAAGGAATATGGGCCTTATTTTCTTCACCTCAAGTCATTTTTTTCTTCCCTTCTAGGAATGTTAAAGTTTATCCCCAGTCTCCCACTCCATGAGTCAGTAGAGCGCAACAAACAAGAGCTCTGGGGATATGGAATGCTGGCTTTCACATCCTGACCTAGTCACTTAGACATTCTATACCCTTCAAGTTGCCCCTTAACTCCTCTGACTTTTGATTTTTCTGATTTGTCCAGTGTGCTTCATTATACCAACCTCTTAAGTTTATTAATAAAATTAAGTAAACATAATGTTGTAATTATTTATAAAAATATAGTTTTCCTTTCCTTCACTTCCCTTTTCATCTATTCACCCATCAATCCATGTCTCTCTTTTATCATTTTCTCTCCCTCTACCTCCATACAAATAGCTGAAAAAATACCCTCTGAAATGTGCTCTGTGGCATTGGGCATGAAACCACTGTCATTCATTCAGCAAACACATAGTAGAGTTCTGCTCCATGGCAGCCTTGGACATAGCTCTTACTTTCAAAGTTTTCTTCCCTAGACTAGTATCTGTATCACCTGGAAGCTTGTTAGAAATGCAGAATTTTTAGCTCCACTCCAGACCTACCAAACATGATTCTGCATTTTAACAAGATTCCCATTTGTCTTACATTATATATTAAAGTTTGAGGAGCACTGCTGTAAAATGATAGATGTTTTATAATGTCAAAGAGTCTACAATATAAGTACAATATGTTCTTTACCTGGCAGCTGAGTGATGCTATCAAGATCTAAATTGGGTCATATCACTCTTCTGCTCAAAATCATCTAATGGCTGGCCATTTCTCCCTGAGTAAAAGCTAAGTTCTTACTATTATTTACAAAGTCCCATGTGATCAACTTATTGTTACCTCTGTGACTTTATCTCCTTAATCTTTCCCACCTTCTGTAACTGCTCCAGGCACACTGGCCTCTTGCTGTTCCTAGAAAAAAATGTCTGGTATGCCCCCCTCCACAGAATTTGCACTGGCTTTTCCCTCTGCCTAGAGCACTCCTTCCCCAGATATCTTCATGGCTCCCTTCCTCACCTCCTTCAAGTCTTTACTCAAATATCACCTTTTCCTTGAGATCTTTCCTGATCTTTCTACTTAAAATTGTAAACTTGCACTATAGCTCCTCTTTCCTGCTTTACTTTCCTCTATTGTACTTATTGCTATCTGATATATTATATATTTTGCTAATATAATTTTTTTATTGTTCTTCTCCCCTGCCAGAATGTAAATTACATGAAGGGCAGGTGTTTTTAACTGTTGATTTACTAATATATCCCCAATACCTAGCACAGTGTCTGGCACATGGTACATGGTCAATAAATATGGTTGAAAGTCGGAATTAAATACAAATGCTCACATGCATGTATTACTTTGGGAAAGTATATCCACAGTTTATGCCACTTGATTTTCAGGCAGGACAGAGGTGTTACTGTTTTTCCTATTTTCTAGATCAATAGACTTGAGTTTCTAAGAGACAAAATTACTTTCTCAGAGTTTTCAGGCACTGACCCAGTGAGAGTCCTTTAGTTTTACAAGTATCTTCTGTTCCCAACTCTGAAACATATTGGCCTCTTCTTACAAGGCACAACCTCAGGACAGCAATAGAAATATTCATCTTTCTAGAGGAGGGAGTGCTATGTCTCTGCTTTGAGGACTTGCCCAATCTAGCCAAACTAAGAAAAACTTTTATTCATGATCTGTTGGTTCTATATTTATCAGTTATTCTTGGTGCTGAAGTTAAGGGTTTAAGTGGGAAGTATCTCTTTGTCCCACACTGCAACCACAGTATCAGAAGAAGGTTTAGCTAGAGGAAAAGAAGGATGGAGAAATCTGTGTCTAGCTGGACCAGAAGACAGTATTTTGGCTGAGGATTGTGTCACCTCTAAACCAAAAGCTATAAGTAACAATATTGTTTATTATAGAGAATACCAGAGTCAGAAATGAATACCCAGGTTCAGGACACACCTTGGTCTCTTACTGGCTGCGGAATCTCAGGTGAATGTTTTCCATCATGGGCCTTGTTCCTCAACTCTAAGATGAGCAGATTGGAAGAGTTTTTAAGTGTTTACTTTCTGTGATTCTGTACATTCTTACTTAAGAAAGATAAAGAAAGCTGTTGTAGGGGCGCCTGGGTGGCTTAGTCGGTTAAGCCTCCGACTTCAGCTCAGGTCATGATCTCACGGTTCGTGGGTTCAAGCCCCACATAGGGCTATCTGCTGACACCTAGCTCAGAGCCTAGAGCCTGCTTTGATTCTGTATCTCCACTGGTTCTCTCTCTCCCAGAAATAAATAAACATTAAAATATTTTTTAAAATAAGGAAGGCTGTTGTAGTGATCCAGGTTACTTTTATATTTTCTGCTGCTTTTTCCACAGTGCCTATGAAAACAGGACATACTCAGACATGACTGTGTTCACATCATGACTGTGTTCACATGGAATAATTTATTCTTTCTGTAAATTAAGGGAAATAACT
>NW_027532000.1:92806-105500 GCF_008692635.1 Crocuta crocuta | reverse complement strand
TATTTTTTAAATCAAAGTCATTCAGTGATGGCAGTCAGATAAATGATCATTTTAAATGAGTTCTTTGTAGAAGATGACGTTTTTCTTTCTAAATCCATAAAGTGGGATAAAATAGCCTTGGTTCAGTTCTAGGTCACTTTGAACAATGATTGGTGGTATTACCTCTCAGTATATATACCCTCACAGTATAAGGGAAACTGAGACAACAGGGTAAGTAAAGCTAAGGATGCCTTATAAAGTTGTTTTGTATGCCTCTCTAGAGGAAGATTATCTCAGCCATCTCATTTCTGTGAAACAAATTCTGTTCTCAAATACCTCCAGAGAAGCTGGACTAGCTTTCCTCGGTCATTTGCGTTAGTGTCTCATATCCTTCACCATTAAGAAATTCTTCCTTAGGTCTAGTTGAGTTTATCATGTTATTTCCATTTGATATGCTTAAGCCTGGGGTTTCCAAACTTATTGCCCATTTCACTTTTCCTTTCTGTGAATCGCCTATCCTGATGCTTTCCAGTTGTCTTTACATCTCCAGGTACACACAGCAAATTATAGTACATTGTAAAATGGTAATTTTTATATAGCATACTAAGGTATAGGGATAAGGCAGCTCAGCAGCTTGAAGTGATCACCTCAGGGGTTACTGGCTTCCCTACATCTTACCTGTTCATTTTGTATCACCTGGATACTCCCAGCCCTGTTCCTATCCTTATCCATTCTCCTATATTTTCTTATTTATTAATTAATTTGTTTATTCATTTATTTTTTCTGATTTACAGTTGCTCCTTGTATATTCAAGATATTAATCCCTTGTCAGTTTTCCATGTTGTACTGTCCTCTTCCTGTGATCTTATTTTTTAATTGTTTTCTTTCATTTGAAGAAAGGATTCCCTGGCCCAAAAAGTGGGGGTAGAGAAAAAAACACCAATATAAACATTCTTCTTCTAATTTAGCTTTTAACATCATTAGAATGAAAAGAGCTAGTCATTTTACAGTTATTCAACATATATTTATTGAACAGCAACTATACTCCAGGTACTGTTAAACTCTGGGTTGCTGCTATGAACAGGAAGACAACCATGATCATAATTATTGTTAAGATGTTTATCAACTCCCCTGTCAGGCCTCAGGTTTCCACACAAAACAATATATAGAATCTCTAGTAAGTCACAGCTGAAAGGGGCCCTGGAAATTTTTCTGATATATGCATTTTCAGGATGGAGACACTGAGGGCCAGACTTGTGCAAGTGTTTCCCTCGGGGATTTCCCATCCATAGGTGATCCACAGGCTCTTTGGTCCATTTTATTTCCCTGCAGTCTTTGGAATCTTCCCTGGATATAATGGGTATGATTTATATCCCATATCAAGGCACTAATTTTAACTCAATGCACTAGATCTAGACTTTAGATCAACCCTTGTGGGTTTAAGAACAGAGTGAAATAGATAGGCAACCTTTCTTGACTGTTACCATGGCAATGCCAAGGCTAATTTATGCCAATGGTGATTGATTTGAAAGTCTCCCATAGTATTCTTAAGTACTATATGGTCTGCCTTCTCAGAGGCTCTCAGATACGGCCTCTGTTGAATCAGTTCACACTACTGCCATATCATCCTTTTCTCTCCTACCATTCAATGGGGTAGCATCTGGCAGCGCATTGAAGCATGCTTGACAGTAAGAGCCATAGACTCCTTTTGCTTTTTCTGCCTTGTGTTGTTTTTCAGGCCCTTGTCTACCCTCCCTACTCCCCTTTGACTCTGTATTATTTTCTCCATTTTCTTCTGAAAACAGGACTCACAATTGAATTCTGCTCTCCTGCCATGGTGTAACACCTTCCTATTACCTCTCTCATTCTATCCTCTCAATTTGTTTATTTTTTTCTCTCCAACATAAATGGCATTAGATTTTTGCAGTCACATTCTACCGCCAACCCATCGTAATCTTACATGCCCTCAAAAATGAGTGAATGAGGAGAAACAAGTATTGACTGACCCCTAAGCCAATCATTTTATTCACCAATACTATGGAAAATTTAATATAGTCACCAGGTCAGACAAAGGAAAGGGAAGAAAAATAAAAGCCAGACTCCAGGGACTAGTGATGTCTCCTGGTGTTTCTCCCCTAGGTAGTTGTGTTGGGTAGAGGCTAAAGGTGACATTTTGAGGTTCTCTTACAACTCCCATATTCTTATGTCCTATTTCTTCTTTCCTTGATAAGGGCAGTTTCTATTTTTAATCCCTTCAGCAAGTCATGTGCCTTAAACAACAGAAATGGAGATTTTGAGAAAACATTGGTTTCTCCCTCTTTCCTCGATAATACTGTTCTCAAGGCAGCCTTCTTGAGATTGTATTCTTTACATTGTTCTCACAAAGACTTTTTTCCCATTTTCAATAAAAAAAGACAAAACCATTAGAGGAAGATTAAAAATAGGAAAAAAGACAACCAGAATTCACCAAATAGAACTGTTTGCACTTTTGTATAATTGCTTGAAAAATCTCTGTCTCTCTGTCTCTGTCTATCTATCTATATATGTATGTATGTATGTGTATATATATATGTGTATGTATTTACAGAGCTATAATTATGGTGAGATACAATTTTTTCTGCTCTTTAATGTTATTTCATAAACACTACTTTATGTTTCTAGACAGTTTTTTTTTTTATTTAAATTCCAGTTAGTTAGCATGCAGTGTAATATGAGTTTTAGGTACATAATATATTTATTCAACACTTCCATACACTACCTGGTGAGTGCATTCCTTAATTTGCATCACCTATTTAACCCATCCCCCCAGGCACCACCATTCTAGTAATCATCAGTTCTCTATAATTAAAAGTCTATTTCATGGTTTCCCTCTCTTTTTCCCCCTTGGCTCGTTTGTTTTGTTTCTTAGATTCCACATATGAGTGAAATTGTATCATTATTTCTTTCTCTGGCTGACTTATTTCACATAACATAATAATCTCTAGCTCCATCCACATCATTGCAAATGACAAGGTTTCATTCCTTAAAAAACACATTTATTTATTTATTTATTTATTTTTGAGAGAGAAGCTGAGTGGGGGAGAGGCAGAGAGAGAGGGAGAATGCAAAGCCCAATGTGGGGCTCAAACCCACAAACCATGAGATCATGACCTACACACGTGTATGCAGCATATATTTACACATTCATCAGTCAATGGACACTTGGGCTTAGGCTTCCATAGTTTGGCTATTGTAGATAATGCTGCTATAAACATTGAGGTACATATATACATTCAAATTTGTGTCTTTGTATTTTTGGGGTAAATACCTATGAGTTCAGTTGCTGGATAGCAGGGTAGTTCTATTTTTATTTTTTAAGGCAGCTCCATACTGTTCTCTAGAGTGGCATGCTCCAGTTTGTATTCCCACCAAATTGCAAGATGGTTCCTCTTTCTCTACATTCTTGCCAATACCTGCTGTTTCTTTTGTTGTTGACTTTACCCATTCTTAGAGATATGCAGTGATATCTTGCCCTAATTTTGATTTGTATTTCCTTGATAGTAATGTTGAGCATCTTTCATGTTTCTGTTGGCCATCTATATATCTTCTTAGAAAACTGTCTATTCCTGTCCTGTGCCTATTTTTTTTTAAGAGAGAGAAAAAGAGGGCATGTGCAAGGTGTGGGGGAGAGTGGGAGAGAGGCAGAGGAAGAGAGAGAGAGAAACTTAAGCAGACCCCATGCTGAGCGTGGAGCCCAACTCAGGGTTTGGGCTACCCTGGGATCATGACTTGAGCCAAAATCAAGAATCAGATGCTCAACCCACTGAGCCACCCAGGCACCCCATCCTCTGCCCATTTATTAACTGGATTATTTGGTTTTGGGATGTTGATTATTATAAGTTCTTTATATATTTTGGATACTAACCGTTTATCAGATATGTCATTTGCAAATATCTTCTGCTATTCTGTAGGTTTCCTTTTAGTTCTGTTGATTGTTTCCTTTGCTATGCAGAGTTTTAGTTTGAGGAAGTACCAACAGCTGAAATTTTTCTTTTCCTTGCTTCAGGAGACATATCTGAGAGAAATTACTATGGCTGATGTCAAAGAGGTCTGCCTGTGTTCTCCTCTAGGATTTTGATGGTTTCAATTCTCACATTTAGATCTTTAATCCATTTTTAATTTATTTTTGTGTACGGTGTAAGTAAGCGGTCCAGTTTCATTCTTTTGGATAATACTTTTGCACAATACTGTCCAGTTTTCCAACCATCATTTGTTGAAGAGACTGTCTTTCCCATTGGAAAATGCTACTTGCTTTGTTGAAGATTAACTGACCATGTAATTGTGAGTTCATTTCTGGATTTTCTATTCTGTTCCATTCATCCATGTGTCTGTTCTTTTACCATACTGTCTTGATGACTACAGCTTTGGGATGCAGCTTAAAGTCCGGAAGTATGATGTCTACAGCTTTTCTTTTCTTTTTCAAAATTGCTTTGGCTCTTTGTGGTCTTTTGTAGTTCCATATAAATTTTAGGATTGTTTGTTCTATCTCTGTGAAAAATGTTTTTGGTATATTGATAGGGATTGCATTAAATGTGTAAATTGCTTTGGGTAGTATAGCCATTTTAACAATATTTGTTCTTCCAATCTGTGAACTTGGAATGTTTTTGCATATCTTTGTGTCATCTTCAATGTGTTTCACTGGCGTTTTATAGTTTTCAGAAGACAGGTCTTTCACCTTTTTGGTTAGGTTTAATCCTAGGTATCTTAGTGTTTTTAGTGCAATTGTAATTGGTATTTATTCCTTCATTTCTCTTTCTGCTGTTTCATTATTGGCGTAGAGAAATGCGAAAGATTTCTCATGTCATTTTTATATCCTGCAACTTTACTGAATTTGTGTATCAGTTCTAGCAATTTTTTTGGTGGAGTTTTTAGGATTTTCTGTATAGAGTACGATGTCATCTGCAGATAGTGAAAGTTTGACTTCTTTCTTGCTGATTTGGATGCATTTAAATTCCTTTTGTTGTCTGATTGGTGTGGCTAGGACTTCTAGTACTGTGTCAAATGACAGTGGTGAGAGTGGACATCAATGTCTTACACCTGAAAAGCTCTGTTTTTCCACATTAGGATTATATTAGCTGTGGGTTTTTCATATATGGCCTCTATTATGTTGAAGTACATTCCCTCTACTCTGACCTAGTTGAGGGATTTTAACCATGAATGGATGCTGTACTTTGTCAAATGTTTTTTCTGAATCTTTTGAACTGTTAATGTTTCTTATCCTTAATTTTATTAATGCAGCATATCATGTTGATTGATTTCTGAATATTGACCTACCCTTGAAACCCAGAAATAAAACGCAATTGAATGTGATGAATGAAGTTTTTAAAGTATTATTGGATTTGGTTTGTTATTATTTTGTTGAAAAATTTTACATCCATGTTCATCAGAGATATTGACCTATAGTTCTCTTTTTAGTGGAGTTTTTATCTGCTTTTGATATCTGACTAATGTTGACTCAGAGAATGAATTTGGAATTTTCCTTCCTTTTCTATTTTTCTAGAATAGTTTGAGAAGAATAGGTATTAATTCTTCTTTAAATGTTTGGTAGAATTCCACTGGGAAGCTATCTGTTCCTAAACTTTTGTTTCTTGGGAATTTTTTGATTACTGATTCAAATTATTTCCTGGTTATAAGTCTGTTCAATTTTTTTATTTCTTCTTGTTTCAGTTNGTTTTTAGGAATTCATCCATTTCTTCCAGGTTGTCCAATTTGTTGGCATATAGTTTTACATGATATTCTTTTTTAAAATTTCTAATGTTTTTTATTTCTTTGCTGTTGCTTCATTATTAGTGTATAAAAGTGCAACCAATTTCTGTAGGTTGATTTTGTACCCTGCAACTTTGCTGAATTTTTGGATCAGTTCTGGTACACTTCTGGTGGAGTTTGTTGGGTTTTTTATGTAGAGTATCATGTCGTCTGTGAAAAGTGAAAGTTTGACTTCTTCTTTGTCAGTTCTGATGCCTTTTATTTCCTTTTGTGATTGCTGATTCTAGGATTTCCAGCACTATGTGAAACAACAGTGGTGAGAGTGGACATCCCTGTCATGTTCCTGATCTCAGGGGGAAACCTCTCAGTTTTTCCATGGAGGATGATGTTAGCTGAGGGCTTCTCATAGATGGCTTTTATGATGTTTAAATAAGTTCCTTCTATCCCAACTTTCTCGAGGGTCTTTTTAAGAAGGGATGCTGTATTTTGTCAAATGCTTTTTCTGCATGTATCGACATAATCATATGGTTTTTATCTTTTCTTTTGTTGATGTGATGTATCATATTGACTGATTTGCGAATGTTGAACCAGCCCTGTAACCCAGGAATGAATCCCACTTGATCTTGGTGGATAATTCTTTTTATGTACTGTTGGAGCTTCTACTCTTTTCTTAAGCACAGCTAGTATCCTTATGGTTGTTGCTTTAAATTCTCCATCAATCGTGTTAATTTATCTGTTTCATTTAGACCTCTTCCATGGATTTCTCCTGCTCTCTCATTTGGGATAAATTTCTCTGTCTTGGTATTTTATCTAAATCTCTGCCTGCTTCTGTGGGTTAGAAGAGCTAGCTATGTTTACTGCTCCTTAAAGTAATGGCTTCAAGTCATGTAGTATCCGGGGCCTAGTACTTCAGTGAATGTCTCTGGTGTGTGCGTCATGCCCTCTGCTGTTGTCTTTTGACTGTGCTGTGTCTCGGGCCAGACATCTACAGAGGCTTTCCTTGCCTGTTTGGACAGTGTTTAGTCCTTGGCCTGAATGTGGCTAGTTTTATCTAAGTGTGCTCTGGTCTGCTTGTGACCGGATACTACTTCCATGAGTACTGAGGCCCTCCAGAACTCTCTGGCTGAGAGACATTGTGTGAGTAGGGGTTTGTTCTGGTATTATGGGAGAGGGGCACTGGGACTGAGGCAAATTTGACTGAGAAAAGCCATCCTTCCAGAGCACAGGAGTATGAAACTTGGTGTAAGTAAGTTAAGCAGTCAGTGTCTGCACGGGGCTGCTTCTGGCAAGTGGCTTTGTGTTTATGCTGAGGGTCAGACGGGGTAAATCTAGCCAGCCATCTCCTTTGTTCCCAGAAAGCCGACTGCAGAGAAGTTGCCTCTGAGAGAGGTCCTCAGAGCAGAGACAATAATCTTGCTATGTGTCCCAGGAATTTTTCTGATATTTTCCATGCTGTCTGCCTTGGGTTTTTGCCTGCTTTCTCTGCAGGAGCAGGGCAGTGTCCTTCTGGCTATATCCCAGCCAAGTTTGCTAACCTTTAAAACTCCAACCTTTACATGTCTTCTGCACATTTCTTATCTGGATTATTTATTTTTTGGGTATTGAGTTTGATAATTTTTTATAGATTGTGGATAGTAACCCTTTATCAGATATTTTATTTGCAAATATCTTCTCCCATTCCAAGGAATGCCTTCTAGTTTTGTTGATTGTTTCCTTTGCTGTGCACAAGCTTTTTATCTTGAATAGACTTTTTTTTTCAAAGAAGACATCCAGATGACACATGAAAAGATGCTTAACATCACTCTTCATTAGGGAAATACATATCAAAACCACAATGAGATACTACCTCACACGTGTCAGAATGGCTAAAATTAACAACACAGGAAACAACAGATATTGGCAAGGATGTGGAAAAAAGAGAACCCTCTTCCACTGTTATTGGGAATGCAAACTGATGCAGCCACTCTGGAAAATAGTGTGGNACTGATGGATGTGGGGGGAGGGGGGGATGGGCATGGAGGAGGACACTTGTGGGGATGAGAACTGAGTGTTATGTGGAAACTAATTTGACAATAAACTATTAAAAAAAAAAAAGAAAAGAAAATAGTGTGGAGATTCCTGAAAAAGTTAAAATTAAATTACCCTATGACCTAGGAATTGCACTGCTAGGTATTTACCTAATGGATACAAAAATACTTATTTGAAAGGGCATATGCACCCTGATATTTATAGCAACGTAATCAACAATATTCAAAGTATGGAAAGAGCCCAAGTTTCTATCAACTGATGAATGGATAAAGATTAAGAGGTATGTATATACAATGGACTATTACTCATCCATCAAATACAATGACATTTTGCCATTTGCAACAGCATGAATGGAGTATATTCTGATAAGGAAAATAAGTTAGAGGAAGACAAATGCCATATGATTACATTCATATGTGGAATTAAAGAAACAAAACAGATGAACATAGAGGAAGGGGAAAATAAAAGAGTGAAATAAACCATAAGAGACACTTAACAATGGAGAACAAACTGAGGTTTGTTGGTGGGATATGTGTGGGGGAATGGATAAATGGGTAATGGCATTAAGGAGGATATTAGTTATGTTGAGGACAGGGTGTTACATGTATGTGATGATTCACTAAATTCTACTCCTGAAATTAATATTACACTATATGTTAACTAACTAGAATGTAAATAAAAATTGAAAAAAAAAAACAAACAGATACCAAAACCACAACACAAAATAAAACTCCAGGCTTTAGGGATGTGGTCTGGGCAGTGTTTTGTGCTCGTCTTCTGGGAGAGGGGCCTGCTGCACTGGGACCGAGGCAAGTTTCACCAAGAAGGGCAGTCTCACCAGAGCACATGGGTCAGAGACTTGGTGTAATCAAGTTCAGCAGCCAGTGTCAGTGCTGTGTTGCCTCTGGCATGTGGTGCAGAGGAGTGAAATGGTGCCAGCCAGCTCCTTTCTTCCTGGAAAGGTGTCTCAGTGAATTCTGCCTCTCTGAAAACTCCAAGAAAAGGGAATAATCTCCCCACTGTGTGCCCCAGGCGTTCTTCAAATCAGTGTTTTCATGCCTTCTGCCCTGGGTTGTTTGTTTGCCTGCCATCTCTCCAGGAGCATGGCAGTGCTCTCCAGGCTCTATCCTAGTCAAACCTGCTGACCTTTTAAAACTCCAGGCTTTAAGTCCCAGTGGTTGCAAGAACTCACAAAATTAAGCCCCTCTCATTTTCCAAGCCAACGTCTTTGGGGAAACATTCTCCTTGTGCATTCTCCTGTGTGCTCTACTCTCTCTCACCTTTCTCTGCAACCATAGTTCCCTCCTTTCCACAGCACCGTCAGTCTGGTTTTCCCCTAAGCCATGTCTCCATACTTCCTACCTTCTTTGATGTGTCTTCTCTTTGCCTTTAGTTGTGGAGTTTGTTTTGTCAGTCTTCAGATTGATTTCTGGGTGTCTCTAGGATGATTTCATACTTATCTAATTGTGTTCATGAGGTGAGAGGATCCTATGGTCCTCCTACTCTGCCGCCATCTTCCCTCTCCTTTTTAGTCAATCTTTCTAATCATCATAGAATAGCTATATGACATTCCGTCAAGCTAAATGCATCAAAACATATTTATATCTAACATTTAGTTTTAAAAAATCTATTTATTTAAATTCAAGTTAGTTAACATACAGTGCAAGATTGGTTTCAGGAGTAGAACAGAGTGATTCACCATTTATATATAATATCCAGTGCTCATCTCAAGTGCCTTCCTTAACACCCATCACCCATTTAGTCCATCTTCCCACCTACCACCCCTCCAGCAACCCTCAGTTTTTTCTCTGTATGAGTCTCTTACTGACTCTCTCTAAGGGTCTCTTATACTTTGCCTCTTTTTCTGTTTTTATCTTTTCTCCCTTCCCTTCTCTTTATCTGTTGTGTTTCTTAAATTCCACATATGTGTGAAATAATATATTTGTCTTTCTCTCACTTATTTCACTTAGCATAATACACTCTAGTTCCATCCAGGTCATTGAAAATGACAAAATTTTATTCCTTTTGATTGCCAATATGACCCAGCAATTGCACTACTAGGTATTTATCCAAAGATACAAAAATGCTGATTCAAAGGGGCACATACTACCCAATGTTTATAGCAGCACTATCAACAATATCCAAATTATAGAAAGAGCCCAAATGTCCATAGACTGATAAATAGATAAAGAAGATGTGGTATATATACACTTTTAAGAAAAACAGTTGACAAAACACTCTAAGGTCCCACCATCCTATGAACAGTTACGTTTCTCTTCCTAAATAGCTAATAGTCCCTTGCTACAACATATATAATAGAAAATTATGTCCTTGATAATGGCGGTAAATTGCTTATTTAGGGAATTAGCAAGCTGTACTGATATCTCTATCAGTTCTTTCTTTCCCAGAACCCACTTATTCCCCTTCTTTTTCATTTCTGTTATATTCCACACTGATGCTGATATCTAGGATCCCTGCTGCACTTTGGGGATGTGATGCTTATTTGTTATTTCCCTGAGAACTTTCAAATAGGAGCAATGAACAAAAGTATTAAGTATTTTCTGAACTGGCTCCTCAGGGGTTGAATGAGCTGTCCAGTCTGGTTTCTTATGTCTCGCAAAGTGGTTGCTCACCAATACCTACTACTTATCCAGAAATGACATGCTGATATGACATTGTTACCATTTTTTCCAGGTGTGCTCTGAGGCCTACCTTAAAGAGAAAAATTGGAAGGAAATTGCTGCCCCTTTGATGAATGTTGGAAGGGAACTGCTTTCCCTTCTCCACTATAGCTAAGACACTTCCAAAGGTGATAGGGTGAGAGAGAGGAAGAGAGATGGTGGTGGGAAGGGAGAGAGACAGAAGCAAACAAACGCTGGGACTTACATATTAGGCAGGGAGTTTATTCCTCTATCTCTTAGTTAAGGAATAATTTCTAGAGAGGCAGAAGTTTGGGAGCTACTTCAGTAAAGGGATTAGAACTAAAAGAGTATTCTGGAAATAGAGGACATCTTCTTCCTGGTCCAGATTTGGATATGAATGAATGCAGGACAACTTGAGCATGTCAGTCAAAGAGAGCAACAGCCATTAATTAAATAAATGTCAACACAAAGACTATTAACTTGCAAATTGTTGAATGACAGCATTTAATGCCTAAATTGGAGGGTGAGAAGTGATTACAGAAGTGAGATTTTGTTAGAGGTTGTAAAAGGTACTGAAGCCAGGGTTGAGAATCTTCCTAGAATATGCCTAGATGAATGGTTTTATTGGAAGCTGTGTTAAAGGGAGACAAAGTGGATGTGTAGACAGTTGTTAGTGACTACAACATTCCTCATTAGGAGCTCAACACTTAAGGTGTTACAAAAATCACATTTAGGGGCGCCTGGGTGGCTCAGTCGGTTAAGCCTCCAACTTTGGCTCAGGTCATGATCTCATGGTTCATGAGTTCGAGCCCTGCGCCGGCCTCTGTGCTGACAGTTAGCTCAGAGCCTGGAGTCTGTTTCAGATTCTGTGTCTCCCTCTCTCTCTGACCCTCCCCTGCTCACGCTGTTTCTCTCTCTCTCTCTCTGAAATAAATAAAACATTCAAAAAAATTTTAAAAATCACTTTTAGCTTTTAGATGAACGCAAATGACCATAATTTAGTCTCACCAAGAACATTTAATGCCAGTGATTTCTGAAGAAAACAGTCGCCAGTAAAATTTTACACCAGTTGGTTCAGAATGGAAGATGGTGGCTTCTTATTTTTCCTTTTTTTCTTTCAGTTTACTCTGACTTACAATGTGCCCTGAGGCTGGTTGTGTTGCTATAGTGCTCTCTTATCAGATATTTTTCATTGATTCTATTCTTTCATCAATAACTAACTATATTAATTCATCTATTTATTCATGAATGTGTGCTGAACACGTACTCTGTTAAAAACACCATGCCTGGGCATTTGTGGACTTATTGGCCAAGATCATCCAGATGATCTCTCCTGGTCAGCTGTCTTAGGTGGCTAAGACATTCTTTTTAAGGAATGGTTTGGTTTTGTTAATTATTATTCCCTGTTGGGAAATTTTCCTGACTTGGCCTCTGTTTCTAAATCGTTCTCAATTTTATTAATACATTTTGCATTGGTCCTATAAAAATAAGACTTTTGAGATGTGAATGCTAAATCAATAACCACTAAAATAGTAAAAGTATTTGTGCTTAATCACGTTCTGAGAAAGGGCCTTATGACTTTTGGGGTTAGAATGGTGGGAAAAGCTCTATACTCTGGATTCTGCACTCTGAAGAACTTTCCTTGTGACCCAACTTTCCTAAGTGACTTCCTTCTCTCAACCACAATTTATCTCCTCATAAGAAAAATGGAAATGATTATTCCCTGTCTATTTCATAGAACAGTAATGAACCTTCTTAGTGCTTAATAAATGGTAAAGCCCTCAAGGAATCAGGAAAATCCTCATCCTGGGCTTTTCCTTTGTGTGCAGGGCTACCTGAAGCAATGCCGGAAGAGAAGAGACATGTTCAACGATGAGCAACTGAAGGTGATCTTTGGGAACATTGAAGATATATACAGGTTTCAGATGGGCTTCGTGAGAGACCTGGAGAAACAGTACAACAATGATGACCCCCACCTCAGTGAGATAGGACCCTGCTTCCTGGAGCACGTAAGCATCTTCCCCCTGTGGAAGGGATTTGAGAAATGTTAGGAAGAAATGGAAGGAGTGTCTGAATTTTCTGGTCCTGCTCAGTTTCTTTGTCTTATGGTGGGGGATAGTTTCTTGTAACCCTGATGTAACCCCATTACCAGGGTATGAGGATTTAGGAAGGGTACTGTGATTTGGCCTAGGACTCTTCCTTTACCATTCATTTCACTTTTTTTCTCTCCTTCAAGACAGCTACAAGTAGGATATTCCTCATCTTTTTTTTTTCTGTACCTGTTGGGTTCAGTTTCTCTG
>NW_027532000.1:89025-92793 GCF_008692635.1 Crocuta crocuta | reverse complement strand
CTGTTTTGGAAGAAACTGAACATATTCACTGCATGGAAAATTCAGGAATCTGAGAAATACAGTCAGCATGAAAGTAGGCCCCTTCAAGGCATTTAGAGAGGTAGGTACTGTAAAGTAGAGGAAGTAAGAAGTGTAGGAAAAGGGGCCATGTGACTTAGAGGAAGGAGCATAGGAAATAAGAAAGCAAGGATTTGGTTCCTGTGTCTGTAATGACAGTCTCGGTAACTTTAGGTAAGTCCCTTAACTTCTTTGGGCTTCCTCATCTGGAATATAAGAAGACTTCTTTGTATACTTCTGTGGTTCTCTAACATCTCTGGGGGCTCATTCACAGGAGACTTAGTTGTTTTGACAACTCTCATTTTTTTAAAATAAAGTATTGATTTCTAAAGAGGTAATAACTTGATTCAAAATTCAAATGACACATAAAAGTGTGCAGTTAGAAGTAAATCATTTTGTAAATTCTCCTGCTTTGCTTATGTAATATTCATTGGGGGATTATCCTTAAGACCACTCTTAAATTCAGTGATTTTCTAGAACGAACCAGCATATACTCATACTCGTGGTTGTGATTTATATAGATAAAAGATGCAAGGCAAAATCAACAAAAAGAGAAAGCACATGAGGCAAAGTCTGGAGGAATCTAGGTACAAGCTTCCAAGAGACCTCTCCCAATAAAGTCATACAGGATACACTTAATTCCCCTTGCAATGAGTTGTGACAATACATGTGAATGTTTTCTACCAGAGAAACTCATTAGGGACTCAGTACCCAAGATTTTTATAGGGGACTGGTCATGTATGCATGTTCTGTCTAGACTGTACCAAAGTTTCAGACTTCCAAAATGGAAGCTGGTATTCAGTATAAACCACTTTGTTTATAAAAACAGTTTAGGCACAGTGAGACACTCTTGCCAGGGAATAATGAGAGCCCTCTTGATATCCAAGTTCCAAGATATCAGCCAAGATCCAACCATCCAAATAGGTCTTTCCAAGAATAGCAATCTCAGGTCTGATAAGTTAACATTTTTTTCTGCACAGTATTTTAAATAGTTCAACCATTCAGGAAACACTTGGGCAGTAATTATTAAAGTTAAATATATGTATGATATAGTGTTTCCATTCCTGAATATATATCCCAGGGAAATTCTTATAGAGGTTGTAGTATTTGCAAGGCTGTTGTCTGAATGGCAGTGTTGTATGTGGTAGAGTGCAACTGGAAGCAAATTAGATATTCACCACCAGGGGATTAATAAGAAACATATAGAGGATGCTTACTGTGGGATATTGTGTTGCAAGAAGCAACAGACTAGAGGTATGTACATTATAGCAACAAACAACAGACTTGGTGTATGTATCTTACAGCAATATGTATGGATATCATAAGTACTGTGTTGCTTGAGAAAGTAGAATATAGAATAGTGGTTCTCATTTGGAGCCTGCCCTGTGCATTGTAGTATGTTTACCAGGATTCCTGTTCTTTACCCACTGAATGCCAGTAGCACCCTAACACCATTGAGTTATGACAACCAAAAATGTCTGCAGACATTGTCAAATATCCTGTGGGGGACAAAAGGTACCTCTGATCTGTTGAAATGATCACATGCTTTTACCCTACAATCTATTAAAGTGGTTAATTTGGATTGACTAATCTTTGTATGTTAAATGAAATTGTATTACGGAGATAAACTCTACCTACTCATAGTATATTATCACTTTTTTACATGTTAGTTTGACTTTTTTTAATAAATTGTTTTGCTTACCTTTATATTATTCAATTCTACAGTGTCATTTAAAAAAACTGTATTTATTAATTTTGAGAGAGACAGAGACAGTGTGAGTGGGGGAGGGGCAGACAGAGAGCGGGAGACCTAGAATCCCAAACAGGTTCTCCACTGTTAGTGCAGAGCCCAACACAGGGCTTGAAGTCATGAAATTGTGACCTGAGCCAAAACCAAGAATCAGATACTTAACTGACTGAGCCACTGAGACACCACTACAATGTCATTTTTTAAAATCAGGTTTGTTTAGATGTAATTTATATACACTAAGATTCACCAATGTTTAGTGTATAATTTGGTGAATTTTAATAAATGTATATGGCAGTGTAACTACCATCATAATCAAGATATAAAACATTTCTATCACTTTATCAAGTTCTCTTATTCTCCCTTTGTAGCCAGTCTCTGTTCCCACACCTTGCCCTTGTTAAATACTGATCTGTTTTCTATTACAGTAATTTTACTATTTCTACACTGTCATATAAATGGAATAATACAGGTAATAATATTTGTGTTTAGCTTCTTTTACTTAATGAAATGCCTTTTATATCATCCATGTTGTTGCATGTATCAGTAGTTGGCTCTTTTTTATTATTTAGTAATATTCCATTGTATGAATGCACCACACATTCACCAGTGCATTCCAGGATATCTGGGTTGTTTACTAGATTGTTTCCATCTGTGGGATTACTGTTTTTCATGGTAGGTGTGTTTTTTCTCTTTTCTTTTCATTCTTTTTTTTTTCCTTTTTCTTTTTTAGCCATTCTAATAGGTGTGTAGTGGTATTTCATTGTGATTTTAATTTGTATTTTCCTAATAACTAAAGATGTTAACCATTTTTTTCATGTGCTTATTTGGCATTTGTATAAAATCTTTGGCGAAATATCTGTCCATGTCTTTTACCCACTTCTAGGTAGATTGTTTTCTTATTGTTCAGTTTTGAGAGATTTTTAATTTATTATTTATAAGTTGTTAGATATGTGATTTGCAAAGATTTTCTCCCATATTGTGGCATATCCTTTCATTTTTTGACAGTGTCTTGAAAAGCATAACCTTTTAATTTTTTTGAAATTCAGTTTATCACTTTAATGGTTAATATGCTTTGGGTCTTATTTAAGAAAACATTGCTTAACCCAGGGTCACAAAGATTTTCTCCCGTTTTCTTAAGGAAGTTGTGTAGTTTTGTTTATTATATTTAAGTCTGTGATTTTTTTTGAGGTAGTTTTTATATATGGTGCAAAATAACAGTTGAGGTTAATTTGTTTCTATATGGATGTTTTGTTGTTTCAGCACCACTTGAAAAAACTTAATTCCTCCATTGAATTACTTGGACAGATTGGTCAAAAGTCAATCATATACATGTAGGTCTATTTTTAGGGACATTGTGTTCCAGTGATCTATATGAGTATTCATATACAAATACCATGCTTTATTTGTTGTTGTTGTTTTTAATTAAGATATAATTAACATATGACATATTCGTTTCAGATGTACAACATAATTATTAGCTATTTGTACTGCAAAATGATCACAATAAGTGTAACTAATGTCTATCACTAAACATAAATAAAAAATATTTCTCATACTGTCTTGATTAATGTAGCTTCGTAGCAAGTCTTGAAAGCAGGTAGTGTTAGTGCTCCATATTCATTCTTAAAACGACTTTGGCTATTTTAGGTGATTTGTATTTCTATATAAATGTATCTCATCACAAGGAGTAATTTTTTTTCTTCTCTTTATTGTAACTGTATGAGACTCTTTATTGTAACTGTATGAGATGATGGATATTAACCCATTTGTAATCATTTCACAACATATATAACATCATGCTATATGCTCCTTAAACTTTTTAGGTATGTATTTAAATAAACTTATGAACTTAAACTCATGAAATATGTATATCCATATTTTCTCAGTAAAAATAGGGGAAAAATCAGCTTGCTAAGCTCTGCCAAACAACTAAACAACTAACAAAAACCTGTTCAGCATTT
>NW_027532000.1:87409-89011 GCF_008692635.1 Crocuta crocuta | reverse complement strand
GAGATATAAATACAGTTGTTTTTGTATATTCACATTGTATCCTGACACATTACTGAATTTAATAATTGGTTATAGCATTCTTTTGTAGATTTCTTAGGATTTATACACATACAGTCATATCATGTCATTTCTTGTTTTTCTTCCTAGATTTTATTTAAATTCAAGTTAGTTAACATATAGTATAGTATTGATTTCAGGAGTAGAACTTAGTGATTATCATTTATATGTAACACCCACTGCTTATCACTTGAGTGCCCTCCTTAATGACCATCACCCATGTATCCAATCTCCCCACCCATCTCTGCTCCAGCAACCCTCAGTTTGTATGTTATAGTTAAGAATATCTTATGGTTTGCCTCCCTCTCTTCTTTTATCTGTTTTTAAATGTTACTTATTTTGAGAGAGCAAGTGAATAGGGGAGGGGCAGAGAGAGAATGAAGAGAATCCCAGCAGGCCCTGCACTTCCAGCACAGAGCCCAGTGTGGGACTAGATCTCACTAACCATAAGATCATAACCTGACCTGCAATCAAGAGTCAGATACTTAACTGATTGAACCACCCAGGTGGCCCTCTCTGTTTTTGTCTTATTTTAGTTTTCCTTCACTTCCCCTGCATGCATCTGTTTTGCTTCTTGAACTCCACATATAAGTGAAATCATATGGTATTTATCTTTCAATGACTGACTTATTTTGCTTAGCATAATACACTCTAGTTCCATCCACATCATTGCAAATGATAAGATTTCATTTTTTTAAATTTTTCTTTAATGTTTATTTTTTTAATAGTTTATTGTCAAATTAGTTTCCACATAATACTCAGTGCTCATCCCCACAAGTGTCCTCCTCCATGCCCATCCACCCCTCCCCCCACATCCATCAGTCCTCAGTTTTTGTCAGCATTCAAGAGTCTCTCATGGNTCCATGAGCATGGAATGTTTTTCCATTTCTTTGTGTCTTCTTCAATTTCCTTCATAAGTTTTCTATAGTTTTCATCATACAGATCTCTTGTATCCTTGGTTAGGTTTATTCTGAGGTCTTTAATGTTTATTTTTGAGAGAGAGAGAGTGAGCAAGTGAGCGAGCAGGGAAGGGGCAGAAAGAGAGAGAGGCACAGAGTTTGAAACAGGCTCCAGGCTCTGAGCTGTCAGCACACAGCCCAACACAGGGCTTGAATTTACATCTTTGAGATCATGACCTGAGCTGAAGTTGGACACTTAACTGACTGAGCCACCCAGGCTCAAGATTTCATTCTTTTTTGGTAGGTGAATAATATTCCTCTGTGTGTGTGTGTGTGTGTGTGTGTGTGCGTGCGCGCGTGTGCACGTGCACATGTATACACAGCATGTCTTCTTTAGCCATTCATCATGTCCTTTCTGAGCAAAGATAATTTATTTCTTCATTCTATTTGTTTTTTGCTTTTGTTTTGTTTTTATTGTTTGAGTATAGTTGACATGCAATGCTGAATTAGTTTTATTTCCTCATTTTCAATCTACATGCCTTCTCTTTCCCTTTCTTGTGTTATTGCACAGATGAAATGGTGAAAACGGGGATCTTTTGTTCTGTACTTAGGCACCAGTATTCAGTAATTCAATATTGAGAATGAT
>NW_027532000.1:80999-86772 GCF_008692635.1 Crocuta crocuta | reverse complement strand
AGCATGATATTAGTTTTAGGTTTTCATGGTTGGCCTTATGATATTGGGGACATTTCTTTCAATTCCTAGTTTGCTGGTAGCTTTTATCATATATGTGTTTTTCTAAATGATTACTATGTATCTACTAAAATGAACATATGATTTTTCATTTTATTTCATTTTGTAGTGAATTGGATTGGGATCAACCTCTCTTAATCATGGTATATCATACTTTTAATATACTGCTTTGCTTGTTTTTCTTTTTAACTACGTTGCTTGTCCTGAACAGGTGAGAGACAAACAAATACTGCATAATAAAAACAGACATAGAGACCTCAGTGACCCCATAAAGTGAACTGATATTTGCATTATAGAGATCTCAGAAGAAGAGAGAGAAAGGTGGCAGAAAATATATTTGAAAAAATAATAGCTGAAAAATTCCTTATTCTGGGGAAGGAAGGAGAGATCCAGATTCAGGAGGCACTGAGATTCCGCCAACAAATTCAACTTAAGGAGGTCCACACCAAGACACATAGTAATTAAAATGGTAAAAAGTAGTTATAAAGAAAGAATTTTAAATGCTACAAGAGAAAAGAAGACAGCTACATGCAAAGGAAAACTCATAATGCTCTCAGATGATTTTTTTTTTTCAGCAGAAATCTTCCAGACAAGATGGACATCGTCAAAATGTTGAAAATGCTGAAAGAAAACAATATTCAGCCAAGAATATTTTATCGAGCAAGGCTATTATTCAGAACAGAAGGAGAGAGAAAGTTTCCCAGACAGGAGTACCTGGGTGGCTCAGTCGATTAAGCATCTGACTTCAGCTCAGGTCTGATCTTCCAGTTTGTGAGTTCAAGCCCTGCATCGGGCTCTATGCTGACAGCTCAGAGCCTAGAGCCTGCTTCGGATTCTGTGTCTCCCTCTTTCTCTGCTCCTACCCTGTTCACACTCTGCCTCTCTTGCTCAAAATTAAGTAAACATTAAAAAAAAAGTTTCTCAGACAAACAAAAGTTTAAAGAATTCATGATCATTAAACCAGCCCTACAAGAAATATTAAGGGGTATTTTGTGATTGGAAACCACAAACCAAAAGTAAGAGTATGAAAAACAGGAAACACAAAAGCAAAAAATTAGTATATCTATAAAAATCAAGAGAAGCACAAAATAAAAACATATAAAATATAATACAAAATCTCTGAAATGATGAGGGAAAAGTAGTAAACAATGAGTCCAAAATTGGTCATCCTCTGTTTAATATAGATTTCTGTATGCAGAAGATGTTACATACAAACTGAATGGCAACCATAAATCAAAAAACAATAATAGATATGAAAATAATAGAGTAAGGAATCAAAGTATATCACTAAAGAAAACTAGAAAATTATGAAAGAAAGAGAAGAATCAGAGAGAAGCTACAAAAACAACCACAAAACAAGTAGCAAAATAACAATAAACGCATATCTATCAATAATTACCTTGAATGTAAATGGGCTAAATGCTCCAATCGAAAGATGGGGCCACAGAAGTGATAAAATAAAATTAAAAAAAAAAAGAGTCATCTACAAGATGACTCATTTCAGATCTGAAGACCAGCAGATTGATAGTGAGGGTATGAAGAAACATTTGTCAGGCAAGNAAATACATAAAGAACTTAATATCAAACATAAAGGAACTAATTGATACTAATGCAATAATAGTAGGGAACTTTAACACCCCACTTAAATCGATGAACTCTTCATTCAAATAGAAAATCAACAAGAAAACAGTGGATTTAAATAACACACAGGACCAGATTATATTTAGAACATTCTATCCTAAAGCAACAGAATACACGTACTTATCAAGTACACTTGTCCAGAATAGATCACATTCACAAATCAGGCCTTAAGAAATACAAAAAGATTGAGATAATATCATGCATGTTTTCTGACCAAAACGGTATGAAACTTGAACTCAACCAAAAGAAAAAAAATTGGAAAGACCAAAAATACATGGAGATTAAAGAGCATCCTACTAAATAATAAATGGGTCCATCAGGAAATTTAAGAAGAAATATAAAAATACATGGAAACAAATGAAAATGAAAGCACGATGGCCCAAAACCTTTGGGATGCAGGAAAAGTGGCCGTAAGAGGGGAGTATATAGTAGTTCAGACCTACCTCAAGAAGCAAGAAAAATCTCAATTACACAACCTAACCTTACACCTAAAGGATCTAGAAAAACAACAACAACAAATTAAGCCTAAAGCAAGCAGTGGGAAAATAATACAGATTAGGGCAGGAAGAAAATGATATAGAAACAAATAAAAAAGTAGGATAACAGATCAATGTAACCAGGTGCTGGTTCTTTGAAAAAGTTAATAAAACTTATAAACCTATCGCCAGACTTATCAGAAAGAAAAGAGAAAGGAGACAAATAAATAAAATTATGAATGAGGAAAGAGAGATCACAACCAACACCACAGAAATATGGACAATTATAAGATACTTTTATGAAAAATTATATGCCAATAAGTTGGGCAAGCTGTAAGAAATAGATAAATTCCTAGAAACATAAACTGCCAAAACTGAAACAGGAAGAAATAGAAAACTTGACCAGACAGATAACCAGCAAAGGAAAGGAATCAGTAATCAAAAATTTCCCAAAAACAAAAGTCCAGGGCCAGATGGCTTCACAGGAGAATTCTACCCCACCATGTTGGATCCCCCTCCACTACCAAACTTTTTTCAAATTTTTAACATTTATTTATTATTGAGAAGCAGAGGGAGAGAGAGAGAGAGAGAGAGCATGATCAGGGGAGGGGCAGAGAGAAGGGGAGACACAAAACCAAATCAGGCTCAAGGCTCTGAGCTGTCAGCACAGAGCCCCACAGGGGGCTTAAACCCACAAACTGTGAGATCATGACCTGAGCTGAAGTCAGACCCTTAACCGACTGAGCCACCCAGGCGTCCGCCCTACCAAACTTTTAAAGAAGAGTTAGGACCTAGTCTCAAACTGTTCAAAAGAGTAGAAATGGAAGGAAAACTGACAAACTCATTCTGCAAAGCCAGCATTACCTTAATTCCAGAAGCAAAGACCCTACTAAGAAAGAGAACTACAAGCCAATATCCCTGATGAACATGGGTGCAGAAATGTTCAGTAAGATACTAGCAAATTGAATCCAACAGTACATTAAAATAATCATTCATCATAATCAACTGGGATTTATTCCTGGGTTGCAAGTGTGGTTCAATATTTGAAAATCAATCAATATGATACACCACATTAATAAAAGTGAGATAAGAACCATATGACCCTCTCTATAGACGCAGAAAAAACATTTGACAAAGTACAGCATCCATCCTTGAAAAAAAACCCTCAACTACGTAGGGATAGAAGGAACATACCTCAACATCATAAAGGCCATTTGCAAAAGACTCATAGCTAATATGATCCTCATTGTGGAAAAGCTGAGAACTTTTCCTCTACAATCAAGAACAAGACTGCAATGTCCACTTTGACCACTGTTATTTATAGTACTGAACATTCTATCCTCTGCAATCAGACAACAAAAGCAAATGAAAGGCATCCAAATGGCAAGATAGAAGCCAAATTTTCACTATTTGCAGAAAATATGATACTCTATGTAAAAAACCCAAAGGACTCCACAAAAATTTTGTGAGATCTGATATATGAATTTAGTAAGGTCCCAGGATANCATTTCTAAAATAACAAACCAACAGAAAGAGAAATCAAGGAATTGATCCCATTTACAACTTTCCCAAAACTTTAAGATACCTAGTACTAAACCTAACCAAAGAGGTAAAAGATCTTTACTCCAAAAACTGTGAAACCCTGATGGAAGAAAGTGATGGTGAGACAAAGAACTGGAAAGTCATTCCATGTTCATGGACTGAAAGAACAAATATTGTAAAAATGTTTATACTACACAAAGCAATCTACACATTTTATGGAATCCCTATCAAAATACCAACAGCATTCTTCACAGAGCTAGAACAAACAATCCAAAATTTTTCATGGAACCACAAAAGACCCCGAACAGCAATACAATCCTGAAAAATAAAAGCAAAGCCAAAGGATCACAATTCTGGACTTCAAGGTGTATTACAAGCTGTAGTCATCAAGACAGTATGGTACTGGCAGAAAAATAGACACATAGATCAATGAAAAAGAATAGAATACTCAGAAATGGACCCACAGCTGTATGGTTAATTAATCGTCAACAAACCAGGAGAGAATATCCAATGGGGAAAAGTTTCTTTAGCAAATGGTGTTGGGACAACAGGACAGCAATATGCAAAAGAATGAAACTGGTCCACCTCCTTACACTATACACAAATATAAATTCAAAATGGATGAAATGCCTAAATGTGAGACAGGAAACCATCAAAATCCTAGAGGACGACACAAGCAGCAACCTCTTTGACCTTGGCTGCAGCAACTTCTTACTGGACATGTCTCTGGACAAAAAAGGCAAACAAAAGCAAAGCGAAAGTGTTGGGAACTCATCAAGATAAAAATCTTCTACACAGTAAAGGAAACAATCAGTAGAACTAAAAGGCATCCGGGGTGCCTGGGTGGCTCAGTTGGTTAAGCGTCCTACTTTGGCTCAGGTCATGATCTCGCAGTTCGTGGGTTCGAGCTCCGCATCAGGTTCTGTGCTGGCAGCTCAGAACCTGGAGCCTGTTTTGGATTCTGTCTCCCTCTCTCTCTCTGCCCCTCCCCTGCTCATGTTCTGTCTCTCTCTGTCTCAAAAATAAACTGTACATTTTTTAAAAAATTTAAAAGGCAACTGATGGAATGGGAGAAGGTATTTTCAAGTGACATATTGGATGACATTCAGGTACTAATATATATTCTAGTATCCAAGATCTGTAAAGAACTTATCAAACTCAACACCCCAAAAGCAAATAATGCAGAGAAGAAATGGGCAAAACACAAGAATGGACACTTTTCCAAAGAAGACATCTAGATGGCTAACAGACACATGATAAGATCCTCAACATCACTCATCATCAGGGAAATACAAATCAAAACCTCAGTGAGATATTACCTCAAATCTGTCAGAATGGCTAAAATTAACAACTCAGGAAAGAACAGATATTTGTGAGGATGCAGACACTGGAAACGATTTGGACTTTTGGTGGGAATGCAAACTGGTGCAGCCACGTCTGGGAAATGGTGTGGAGGTTCCTCAAAAAATTAAAAATAGAGCTACCCTACAACTCAGCAATGGCATTACTAGGTTTTTATTCAAAGGATACAAAAATGGTGATTCGAAGGGGCACATGCACCCCTATGTTTACAGCAACACTGTCAACAATAGCCAGATTATGTAAAGAGCCCAAATGTCCATCAACTGATGAATGGATAAAGAAGATGTGGTGTACACACACACACACACACACACACACACACACACACACACACAATGGAATATTACTCAGCGATCAAAAAGAATGAAAACTTGCCATTTGCAATGACATGGATGGAACTAGAATGTATTATGCTAAGCAAAATAAGTAATTTACAGAAAGAAATATATTATTTCACTCATATGTAGAATTTAAGAAACAAAATAGGTGAGCATATGCAAAGGGAAGGAAAAATAAGATATATACGGATAGGGAGGCAAACCATTAAAAGACTCTTAGATACAGAGAAAAACCTGAGAGTTACTGGAGGGGTGTTGCATGGAGGGGGTTTGGGGTAAATTGGTGATGAGCATTAAGGAGGGTACTCACTGGGATGAGCACTGGGTGTTATACATAAGTAATGAATCACTAAATTC
>NW_027532000.1:77100-80943 GCF_008692635.1 Crocuta crocuta | reverse complement strand
GTGCTTGCTTGAACAAAAGCTTCATAAAAGCTAAAGTGAGTAGAGGTGCTTAGATACTGTTGATTAAATGTTGGGGGCCAATAAATTGAGTCTGTTAGAAATGGCAAAGAAAAAAATCCTAGAGGAGAACACAGGCAATAATTTTCCTTTTTGGCATCAGCCATAACAACTTCTTACTAGGTATGTCTCCTGAGGCAAGGGAAACAATAGGTAAAATAAACTGTTGGGACATAATCAAGATTAAAATTCTTCACAGGAAAGGAAACAATCAACAAAACTAAAAGAAATGGGAAAAGATATTTGCAAATGACACCTATGATAAAAGGTTAGTATCCAAAATATATAAGAATTTATGAAACTCAACACCTGAAAAACAAATTATTCAGCTAAAAAATGGGCAGAATACATGAATAGACATTTTTTTTTCCAAAGAAGTCATAGAGATGGCTAAGAGACACAAGAAAATATTTCCAACATCACTTATTATCAGGGAAATACAAATCAAAGGTACAATGAGATATCATTTTACACATTTCAGAATGACTATAATAAACACAGGAAACAACAGATATTGGTAAGGATGTGGAGAAAGAACCCTCTTAACACTGTTGGTAGGGATGCACATGGTGCAGCTTCTTTGGAAAACTGTGTGGGGATTCCTCAAAATGTTAAAAATGGAATTACCCCATTCAGAAATTGTACTACAATGTATTTATGCAAAAGGTACAGTATTAGTAATTCAAAGGTATACATACACCCCAAAATTGATAACAGCATTATCAACAATAGCCAGATAATGGAAACAGCTCAAATGTCCATCAATTGATGAATGAATAAATAAGAAACAACAACAACAACACACACATACACAGTGGAGTATTACTCAGCCATATAAAAGAATGAAATCTTGAGAGGAGTAAAGATAATGGAGACATAGGGTTACCCTAGGCTTCCCTGGTCTCTCAAACACAGCCGTATTGAGGTCAGATCACTTGGAACACCCAGGAAATCAATTTGTGGACTGGTAGAAGGAAACTTCTTGATAATAATAACACAGTAGCAGCGGACTTTCATACGCCATTTATAACAATGGAAAATCAACAGAAGCGATTTTCTAAGAAGAATATGAACAAAGAAACACGGATTTCTTACACAGTACACAAAAATAAATTCAAAATGGATGAGGCCCTAAATGTGAGAGAGGAACTCACAAAAATCCTAGAGGAAACACAGGTGGCAAACTCTTTGACCTCAGCTGTAGGAACTTCTTACTAGACATAGTGTTGAAGGTAAGCAAAATGAAAGCAAACATGAACTATTGGAACTTCATCAAGATAATAAGCTTCTGAAAAGTGGAGGAAATAATCAACAAAACTAAAGGGCAGCCTATGGAATGGGAAAAGACATTTGCAAATGACATATACGATAAAGGGTTAGTATCCAAGATCTATAAGGAACTTATCAAACTCAACACCCCAAAAACAAGCAACGTAGTTAAGAAATGGGCAGAAGACATGGACACTTTTCCAATGAAGACATCCAGATGGCTAACAGACACATGAAAAGATTCTCAACATCACTCATCATCAGGGAACTACAAATCAAAACCACAATGAGATACCATTTCACACCATTCTGAATAGCTAAAATTAACAACAGAAGAAATAAGCGTTGAGGAGAATGCAGAGAAAGGGGAACTCTCTTGCACTGCTGGTGGGAATGCAAACTGGTGCAGATACTCTGGAGAACAGTATGGAGATTGTCAAAAAACTAAAAATAGAAATACCCTATGATCCAGATATTGCACTATTAGCTATTTACCCAAAGGATACAAAAATACTGATTCAAAGGGGTACATGCACCCCAGTGTTTATAGCAGCATTATCTGTAGTAGCTTAACTATTGAGAGAGCCCAAATATCTATCAACTGATGAATGGATAAAGATGGGTGTAATATGGAAACCAACTTGACAATAAACTATTTGTAAAGAAAAAAAAAGTAAATAAGCATTAAAAATGTTTTAAAGGAAATTAAAAAAGAAGATGTAGTATAGATACACAATGGACTATTACTCAGCCATAAAAAATAATGAAATCTTGTCATTTGCAATGATGTGGATGGAGCTAGAAAAATTATACTAAGCGAGGTAAGTCAATCAGAGAAAGACAAATATATGATATATGGATCAAGCTAAAGGATATAAAATCTAGGAGAAAGAAAAATGCAATGTGATTTCACTCATATATGGAATATAAGAAACAAAACAAATGAGCAACAGAGGAAAAAAAGACAGAAACAAACCAAGAAACAGATTCTTACCTGGCAGAGAAAAAATTGATGGGGATTAAGAAGTGTACTTGTTGTGATGAGCACTGGGTGATGTATGGAATTGTTGAATCACTATATTGTACACCTGAAACTAATATAATACTGTATGTTAACTATCTGGAATGAAAATAGAAACTTGATTTCTCTATTCTATTCCATTGGTCTATGTGTCTGTTTTTGTGCCAATACCATACTGTCTTGATGATTACAGCTTTGTAGTAGAGGCCAATGTTCATAGCAGCACTCCTAACAATAATCAAAACATGGAAAGAACCTAAGTGCCCATCAACTGATGAATGGATCAAGAAGATGTGGTATATTTATACAATGGAATACTACATGGCAATGAGAAAGAATGAAATCTGGCCATGTGTAGCAACATGGATGGATCTTGAGGGTGTTATGCTGAGCGAAATAAGTCAGGCAGAGAAGGACAAATACCATATGTTTGCACATATAGGTGGATTAGGAGGAAGTTAACGGAGGACGAGGCGGGAGAAGAAGGGGAAAAGTGGTTGGGGAGAGGGAGGGAGGCAAACCATGGGAGACTCTTGAATGCTGAGAACAAACTGATGAGAGGGGAAGGGGGCGTGGTGCGCATGGAGGAGGGCACTTGTTGGGATGAGCACTGGGTGTTATATGTAAACCAACTTGACAATAAACTATAAAAAATGTTTTAAAAAGTATACTTTATGTAATTATGGGTTTCCCTGGATAGTCCAACAGTATACTAGTAACAACAATTTCATCAAAATTGCCCATATCAAAACAAGGGGAAAAATAAAATAGAAACTTGAAAAAATAATAAAATCTAGTGCCATAATTTTATTGCTGTAGTATTCTCACTTTTGTCAGGGTCAGCGCTCCATTATTACCCTTTTTTTATAGAATTTCATTATGTTCCTACTTATTTTCTCTATACAAATGTTTACAGTTTTTCTACTTCCCAAATAATTCCTTTATTTCTATTACTAATTAAATTTTGGATCAATTTAGGAAAAATTGATATTGTTATCATTTTAATATACTACATAAGGACAAGATCTGTTTTCTTATTTCTCCAAAATTTCTTTGGAATACTCAGTACTCATTTTTTCTTCTCCATTTTTCCTGTGCTCATAGCAAGATGGATTCTGGATATACTCTGAGTACTGTAACAACCACCTGGATGCCTGCATGGAACTCTCCAAACTGATGAAAGACAGCCGCTACCAGCACTTCTTTGAGGCTTGCCGCCTCTTGCAGCAAATGATCGACATTGCTATTGATGGATTCCTTTTGACTCCAGTGCAAAAGATCTGCAAGTATCCCTTACAACTGGCTGAGCTCCTCAAGTATACCGCCCAGGACCACAGGTAAAGGATAAAGGGAAGCAGGAGTTAGGGAGATTATCATCTACATATTGGTGTTTATGAAGAATATATCTCTTTTAGCCATTTCTGAGCTTCTGTTAGTTTATCTGCACAATGGGATGATGATTTTTTTTGTTACATTATTGTGTGTGCAAAGCACAG
>NW_027532000.1:76580-76886 GCF_008692635.1 Crocuta crocuta | reverse complement strand
AAAGCAATTTGCACAAAAAATCAGTATGCATCATCATTACTAAACAATTTAGACCCTTCCTTCAGGGAACTCAGCTGGGTCCTTAGATCTGAGTTTAGCCAAGTTAATGAATCCAAATGGAATGATTGTATAAGTGTTTATTCCACTCTGTTAGGTTCAATATCCTAATAACAGCCTACATAACTTGTACTCATGTTAGTTTTCTTCTACATGGCCACATCCCTGGTATTCTTTAGTCTTTTCCACTCTCCTCTGCCTCATAGCAACTGTACCTTCCCTTTAGACCCAGAGTATGACTGGGGGGAA
>NW_027532000.1:73839-75832 GCF_008692635.1 Crocuta crocuta | reverse complement strand
GGATAGAGACTTGGGACTTCTCCTGAAGTATTGTTTTTTGTTTTTATACAATTTTTCAGTATTTTCAAGAAAACCAACCCCTAAATGAAGAAGCTTATCTCTCCCTCTCTAACTGGAAATGACCTACCAGCAAATGAGCCTACCAATAAGGTATATGCTGAGAGTCATCTCCAACAATGAGTGAACCACTCCCCCTCACATGCTTTACATTATGAGCTAAAGCCCTCAGCCTTTTTATAGCCTGCCTTTAATTATTATTAAATCCGTGACCTTAGACTTATTTCAACTCTCTTCCTGATTGAACCATCCAAGAAGAAAGATGACTTTTGTCTAATTTCCCTTAGCTTTCTGCCTAATTCTCATTAGGCCTACTTTCTACCTTTCTACTTCCTACTTTCATTTGGCTCCATTGCCTAGTTTCTTTGGAGCTGACCTCCAGACCTAGTTGCATAAGGCCATGGATATTGGCTAGATGGCTTTGTTTATGCTAAGCTTAAAGCCAATCCCTGGGTTCATTTTTAAGTTGATGTTGTTTCTTTAGCAAATCATGGGTCATGTGCCTCAATAGCACTGGAGCCTTGGACAAATTTCAAATTTGAATCTAAATGTGGTAACACTGGACTCTCCCTTTGTGTGTGAATACCACCAGTGGTAGCTCTGCCTGCCATGCTGTGTTGGCTATGAGGGAGACAGGTAATGAAGGACCTCACAAAAGAGGACTCTGTTCCCTCCTTCCCGAGTCTGTTTACTAGCTGGGGATTGGTGGGCATCCTCATTAGACATGAAATTTGGAGGTGACAGAAAGTTATTTTAAAATACTTAATACAGACCATTGCCATAATGGAGTCCCAGTTTTTCTAAGGATACAATTTCTTGTGAGAACTAATAAGACACTGAAGAACTCCCACTAAAATTAGTATATTTTAAAAATAACAATGGTGATGGGCATGGAGGAGAGCACTTGTGGGGATGAGCACTGGGTGTTATATGGAAACCAACTTGACAATAAACTAATTTTAAAAAATGGAAAATATTTATGGCACCTAAAATGGAAAGGCCCTTAATTGAAGGTCTTGCAGTCAGATTTTATCATTTTATGACTGGAAGGACTGAGGCCCAGAAAGCAAATATATATGTGTGGCAAGGCAGGGACACAAAGTGTGGACAGTGGTCTGGGAACCTAGATTTGTAAGAGGCTTCCAGATAATTTTCATGTCCCAAAAAGGTTTATGAACCATATAACTAGGCAATCTGGAAGACCTCTTCCAGTTATCCCAGCCTATGATGTCATGAGCCTAAATGACTTCCACAGTTATACTTCATGGTGCTAAGTGACCAGAAGCAATAATCATTTGAACCTAAATCTCATAGGAGTGACCGGGGTATTCAAAGAGTGTTTCTCAAATGTTTTTATCTTGCAGCTCATCTCTCACCTACTCCTGAGTATCTATTTCATAGAATATAGCAGGAGGTTCTAAAAATCATACTTGCGGACTGATGATATTAATAGATAAGTTATATATTGTGTAATTGTTTTTAATAGCCCCACAAAGACCTTTTCAAAGCATAGCCAAAAGCTATGTAAGTTTCTTAAGCCAATGCAACCTCAGGCCCTTATTGAGTTTAGTGGGATCTAGTTAGATGGGATATCTGCAAGGGACTTGCTATTCCTATGCTCCTTCACCTTGTGACTAGAACCCCTGTCTCAAAGCCTTCTTGCCCTCTGGGTCCCTGGTCCCCTCTTTTTCCATGCCCTGGGCTCCAGAGTCCTGAGAGAATGGCTCAGGCATTGGTAGGGCACATGAATCACTGTCCCCCTTTAGAGTGACCTGTTGGGCCCAGCACTACCCCTAGGCCATGGGCCACCTATTTGGGCAGGTCTCAGGAAACTGTATTAAGATGATGGCTCCTGTGATGCATCTCAGAGTAGCTTGGATTTGAAGTCAATTAGAGGCTGCTGTCAGCTTGAGGGCTTAGTCGGTTAAGTGTTCAG
>NW_027532000.1:63383-73822 GCF_008692635.1 Crocuta crocuta | reverse complement strand
GAGAGGTGTTCAGATAAGGAGGTCTGAAATGCAAGCAGTCAAAGCGGCCTCTAAAGGAGAAGATTCAATGGATGGAGAGTAATAAATGAATGATAATACTGCCTTTTCTTGAAGAAGGGTGATGTTTTCCCACCCTGCCATACAACCTTCCTTAAGCTGACAGGAAGGAAGACTATATCAGGGGGAGGTTAGCTGACATGTCTGGAACAAGACAATCCTGGTTTAGTAGATCTCATCAAGGAGCTGGGGGCTCTGAGCAGGGTTCAGGCAAGACAAAAACTATTCACTTCTTTTCTCAGCCACTGCTAAATCTAGTGGGGCAGGTTAAAAATCGCGACATTTCACCCTCGAACCATTGTAAGAAAGGCAGCCAGCTAAATATGGCAAAGGTTGACTTGTCTCGCATAGTGACAGTAATGAGTCCATGGCTAAGTAGTACATGGGGTCAGAGATGATAGGCATTCTGATACCAGTGCTGTCCAATGGAACTTTCTACAATAATATAAATGTTTTATATCAGTTCTGTCCAATGTAGTAGTTGCTGGTCGTATNTCAACTGAAGTAATAATATTTAATTATATTTAATTTTAAATAAATGTAGCTAGTGGCTACCATATTGGACATAAAGTTTTATTTTTTACCTCACTAAAAGTGGCTTAAGTCATTTTCTGATATCTCAAACCAGAGAGAGGAATAGCATGGGAGACATTAAGTGGGCCCAAAGAAAAGGGGTACTTATTTATGTCAGCATCTTCTACACTTCAGCTACCCCTTCCATTATCACCCTATTCTGTTTCCAAATGGCAGACTCAGGTAGTCTTGCCAGGGAGAAACTTTGATAGTCACACAGAGTCCAATAGATTGCCCATAGGCTGCAGCAAGTAACTGTAAAAGGATGAAATATAACAGGAACAAATTTAAGATTTTGTATTTGGGTTTAAGAAATTAAGAGGGAGACTTAGAGTTCAAGGACAGACCTAGAGAGATTCAGCTTATAGACAATGTATTTAATTTTTTAAATGTTTATTTATTCTTGAGAGATAAGGAGGGAGGGGCAGAGAGAGAGGGAGACACAGAATCTAAAGTAGGCTCCAGGCTCTAAGCTGTCAGCACAGAGCCGGACACGGGGCTTGAACTTACAAACTGCAAGATCATGACCTTGGTTGGTCTGAAACATGGATGCTTAACCAATTGACCCACCCAGGTGCCCCCAAGACAGCATATTTTAAAGAGACTTAGGAAGCATTAGTCAACCATGAGTTCAGTATAAGTCAGCAGTAGGATCCAGAAGGAAAACTGATAATAGCTAACATTTATTAAGGCTCGGAATAAATATGGGTTTTTATGTTGTTTTTGTTTGTTTTTAACACAGCTATCTTGAGACAGAGTAAAGTGGTTAGCAGGTGTAGAATATCTGGTCACTGGAGGTGATAAAATGCAGTAGAATTTGAAGACTATGGTCTGGCAAGTGTTCAGAGAACACAGGGAGGCCATATAAGAGGAGGTACTGCATAATGTCTGCTTTGGCAGTTAGAACTACCTTCCCTGTACCTATGATTGGTCAACCATCCTGCACTTCAATGTATTAGGAAAGAAAAAGTTGCTGTGTATCTTTTTTTTTCCTCCTTTCTTCTTTCAAATGGGTGCTGGGACAGTGAACAGGTTAATGACCACAAAGCATGTTCAGTTTTTAAAGAAAAGGTTAGTTAAGACTGAATCATAACTCATCCTCTTGCCTTCTCAGTCTATTATAGCTCCACAAAATGGCTGGGATCTCATTTTCAACCTGCCTTTCACAAGAACTATTTAATTGGAAATCAGATCAGACAAGCATAGAAAATTGAGCAGGGTGGTATAACTTTCAACAAGTAGGCCATCCATAATCCCAGGAAACTAGGCTTAGAAGTTGCACTTTGATTTGTATTAATAATACTGCTACTATTTACTATAAGCCAAGAGTAAAAATGTCTATGTGGATGACTAAACCCTCAATAAATCCTACTATAATTCTCCCCATTTTGCATATGAGGAAACTGAGTCATTGAGAGAGTCAGTGAGAATTTCCAAGGGCCATACCACTAGCCAGTGACAGAACTAGGGTTTGAGCCCAAAGAGTCTGGCTCCAGAGTCTATTCTTAACCACTATGCTACATCCTATTTCTATATCATACTGGAGGAAAAGAGTGGATATTATTTCACAGTGACTTTGGGCAGAGTTCCCTAGAAATAAGTGATAGAAAGGATGGAAAAGTTCTGGAGTGTGCTGTGAATAAGGCTGCCTTCTTGATTCTTGGCTGGTTATATGATACTGGATACAAAAATAATGCTGTAACAAAAGATAGGAGTCTATTTCCCTTGCATGTAAATAAGAGTATGCAGGTAGGCAGTCCATGACTGCTATGGTACTCTATGGTTATCAGAGAGTTGGGTTTCTCCCAACTTTCTGTTATTATATCCCTAGAAGAAGGAACCTTGTCCTCATGGTCCAAGATGGCTGCCAGAAGTTCAACTATCCAAGCATCAGGATTGAGTAAGGGCTAAAGAAGGGTATGCTATCTTCCTTAAAGGAGGTTTCTGAAAATTTCTGCCCAACATTTCTATTTATGTATCACTGGGCTAGTTGCATAGTCACCCCTTACTGTAAGTAAATATAAGAAATGTAATTTTTTATTCCATGTGACATGTANTGGGTTCCATCTGAAAATCAGGGCTCTGTTACTAAGTAAGAAGAGAAGAATGGACATTAGGGTTGGCACCCAACAGTTGGTTCTCTAGCACATTGATTCACTGAACTTGCACTTTTGTGTCTTCACAGTGACTACAGGTATGTGGCAGCTGCTCTAGCTGTCATGAGAAATGTGACTCAGCAGATCAATGAGCGCAAGCGGCGTTTGGAGAATATTGACAAGATTGCCCAGTGGCAGGCATCTGTCCTAGACTGGGAGGTAGGATCCTTTCCAACAGGGGCATTGTGGAGTCTGAATAGCTTATCTAGGACATCACATCTTAGCCACAGATGGATAAAAAGAAATTAAATATGAAGAGCAGCAGAAAGGATTTAGATTAGAGCCAAGGCAATACTTTCTACTAATGAGAAGTGTTGTGTACTTCAATGTCTTTCTAAGAAGGTTGGAGAAATCTTTGAGATAACACTTCATCAAGAAATGAAAGATTTGGGGCGCCTGGGTGGCTTAGTCGGTTAAGCGTCCGACTTTCGCTTAGGTCATGATCTCGCGGTTCGTGGGTTCGAGCCCCGCGTCGGGCTCTGTGCTGACTGCCAGCTCAGAGCCTGGAGCCTATTTCAGAGTCTGTATCTCCCTCTCTCTCTGACCCTCCCCTGCTCACGCTGTCTCTCTCTCTCTCTCTCTCTCTCCTAGAAATAAATAAAAATATGTTAAAAAAAAAAAGAAATGAAAGATTCATCTCTTTGGGTGTTGCCAGGAAATAATTGGATTGGCTGAATAGACTTTCAAGCCTCTTTCCAGTCTTGGAGTTTTATCACAACCAGATAAACATTTGTATAAGTAGTATGTACTAATTCACTACCAGACACAGACTATGAGGTTGGTTCTCTGGGGCAGGCCCATCAACCTTTTTCTTTTTCTATTGGTGAGATTACCTCATCCTGACATATTTTACTAGGTTTACCCAAGCTTGCACACTTGAGGCCAAGGTTCTCATTCCTGCCCTATTGACAGACCAAATTATCTTTTTTATTATCTGCTTATAAAAATAATTCCTGACAGCCCTCTATTTCATTGGAAACAGTCACATCTCTAAACTCAGAAAGTCTTCAGTGGCTGAAGTCACTAAAGCATTTCCTAGATATTCACTTGCAGAGGATATATACAACCTAACAAATAAATGGAGATTTTCCTTCTGTAATGCAGCTCCTTTGTTGAGGGTCTTGGGGTTCTGTTCAATTGAAACAGATCTGTGAATTATAAGGACTCCCAGGTATATGTGCTGAGTATACCATTTAGTGTTTGTCTCTTGTGCCTACCAAGAGAACCAGGAGTAATGAGATTTTACATTTATCTCTCAGACCCAAGTTGTGAAATCTGATGGTTCACAGGCTAACATAACGAAGATGAGAGAGGCTGGAAATGCTACCAACGAGGGGTCAGCAATATTAAACCTCATAGTCACAGTATAGAAGTTGAGCCAGTTGTTCCACTTGGTTGAACTGGAGTATAATTTCCAGTGATTGAGAGGTAGTGGCTGCACAACNAAGCAGCAGGTGGGTTAGGGCTTGTGTTACTCGGGACTTCGGAAGAGCCCAAGCTAGTCATCTAATCATGTTCTCAGCAAAGATCCTTCTTTTTTTTTTTAAAGTTAATTTATTTATTTTGAGTGAGACACAGCACAAATGGGAAAGGGTCAGCGAGAGAGGGAGATGGGTGCCTGGGTGGCTCAGTTGGTTAATCGTCCAACTTCAGCTCAGGTCATGATCTTTTGTGGTTCGTGGGTTCGAGACCCGCATTGGGCTCTGTGCTGACAGCTAGCTCAGAGCCTGGAGCCTGTTCTGGATTCTGTGTCTCCTTCTCTCTCTGATCCTCCCCTGCTCATGCTGTCTCTCTCTCTCTCTCTCTCTCTCTCTCTCAGAAAAAAATAAAACATTTAAAAAGAGAGAGAGAATGTTCAGAGAGAGAGAGGGAGACAGAGAATCCCAAGCAAGATCCCCACTGCCAGTGCAGAGCCCGATGAGGGGCTCAGTCCCAAAAAATCATGAGATCATGATCTGAGCTGAAACCAAGTCAGATGCTTAACCAACTGAGCCACCCAGGTGCCCCGCCTCTGATCCTTCTTTTTTTTTTTTAATGTTTATTTATTTTTGAGAGACAGAGGGAGACAGAGCATGATCAGGGGAGGGGAGGAGAGAGAGGGGGACATAGAATCTGAAGCAGGCTCCAGGCTCTGAGCTGTCTGCACAGATTCTGACACAGGGCTTGAACTCACTAGCTGTGAGATCATGACCTGAGTTGAAGTCAGACACTTAACCAACTGAACCATCCAGGTGCCCCTCTGATCCTTCTTAATATAGATGGCTGGAATACACCACAATTCTGAGCATTTGGCATATTTTTTTTTAGTCTTATTTGAAGGATAAGTTTATTTGAAGGATACTCTAAAGAGTAGAAAACAGCAGTGGTTGAGATGAGGATAAAGGAATGAATCTATATAAAGAAACTATTGCTTGTAAGAGGAAACCAGGGCTGGCCTAAACTTATTATGGAATCATGGATACTCCTTCCCTTGTGTCTAGCTTACTTTGGATAGTTGACTGAGCAGAGTCAGACGGCTACACCAAATGACGTTTAGCAAGACCATCAACTCTAAGGCACACTGAAATTGTGGCTGGTTAGCAGGCCTCTTTCCCTCTACCTCTGCAGAGGAGGTTCCCAGCAGCAGTTGTCTTCATATTCCCTGGAATATTTGCCTCTTCCCAATGCCTGAAAGATCTAATTCCCCCATATGCTCTGGGGCTCCAGTCCTGAAGCTTGAACCAGTAATAGCTCAAAATACCTTGGCCTATCTAGGGAGCCTCATTAATACCAAACTTGAAAGCACTGAACTATGATTTATTTTTTTAAGAATTTTTCTTTTCTATCTATCTATCTATCTATCTATCTATCTATCTATCTATCTATCTATCTATCTATCTATCTACCTACCTACCTACCTACCTACCTGTCTATCTATCTATCTAATCTATTTTAGAGAGAGAGACGGAGTGCGGTAAGAGGCAGAGAGAGAGGGAGAGAGAGAATCTTAAGCAGGTTCCACACTCAGTAAGGAGCCCAACATGGGGCTCAATCTCACAATCCTGACATCAAGATCTGAGCCAAAATCAAGAGTTGGTCGCTTAACCAACCTGAGCCACCCAGGCACCCCTGAACTATGATTTAAAGACTGCATATAGGAAGGAATTTCATGTGTTTTTGTCTGGAAGTAGGGAGTGGGAAACAAAAAGGCAATTTTGAACAGGATTAATGGGGCAACAGGTACTCTATGCCTCCTTTATTAGCATGATTGGTTTGGCCTATAAATCTCAACCAAGCCCATGTGTACAACCCTGACACCCTGCTGCTTGGTGAAGCCCTTCCTCGTCTCATTTGGTAAGAAGAAAACTTTCTCATCATTCCCTTTTCAGACTCGGGTCACTGTGGAACTCAATAGCTACAGAGGGATTGTCTTATAGGAAGCTTTTTCTCTAGTGAATCCTTATGGGTACATTCTGAAATGTAGGGCAAGCCTAAAATGTCCATCACATTTGTCATATTTAGTCTTCAAGACTTCTAGAATGTCAGTCACCAGGGCTTTTAGAGGACTCCCCTCCCCATCAACAATTTTGGCCATGGCCATGCATATGTGCATGCATACACATGTACATATACACACACATGACTTATAATGATGGGGAGTCTGAGAAACCTATTCCTGACCAAGACCACACAGCAAGTCAATGGCAAAGCTAAAATTTGAATCTGGTCTCCAGATTCCTTCTGTGATATTCTTTCCACTGTTGCACTATATACTCTTTCAATCTTCTGTTTACCACAGTCCAGTTGTTTTCGTTTGTCATACTGAAAGTACTTGTTTTTGCAGTAAAGGTCCATATCTAAGCAAGGCAGTAAGACTGCCTTGGGGTGGGGGGATCCAAATATCAGTATGGCTAAAAGTGGATGAGTGGTGGAGGACCACACTTAAAAGGCAATAAGACATGTCCACTCCATGGCTTGCTAGCTATTTACATAAGTGGCCCAATCTCACTGGTTCCCTGGTATAGGTTCTTTGTATGTTCTACCTGTCCAAATAGTTACACAAGCAAAGAGAGGTCCTGCCAATTTGCTGAGGCCTGTTGTGGACAAGCCTTGTAAATCAAGAAAATTAAGCAGTGTTTTGCTATCTCCACCATTTCCTTGCCTCCCCCAGATGTTTGAGCAAACAAGGTGGTAGCCAAAAGCATCCACATAATAATTTCAGCTTAATTTGTCAAATTAAAAAGAAGAGTCATAGGGGAAATCTTCAAAGCTTAATCTCCTTTGAAGAGGAATTGGGAGAGAGGGTGGAGGGCTGGCAGCATACAGGTAATTGGTACCCACTCAATACATCAAAACATCTGGCTAGACAGTAGGAAGCCTTTTATTATATCCAGAACTGACCGTGCATCAACTAATTTCATAAATATTCTGGGTCTTTTTGATCAACTCCAGTTGTCAAACCTGTTTCCTGCTAGCCTATGAGGACTAGAGTTCATGAAGTACCCCTTGATATACCCTCCCTCCCAGGGATCCTAAAAATTAAATGGATTAGTGAAAGGATTACCCATACTCAATATCACTCATCATCAGGGAAATGCAAATCAAAGCCATAATGATATACTACCTCACACCTGTTAGAATGGCTAAAATTAACAACTCAGGAAATCATAGGTGTTGGCAAGGATGGAGAGAAAGAACACTTTTGTACTGTTGGTGGGAATGAAAACTGGTGCAGCCAGTCTGGAGAACAATATGGGGGAGGTTACTAAAAAAATTAAACATAGGGCTAACTTCCACAAAGCAATTGCACTACTAGATATTTATCCAAAGGATACAAAAATGCTGATTTGAATGGGCACATGCACCCCAATGTTTACAGCAGCAGTATCAATAATAGCCAAGTTATGTAAAGATCCCAAATGCCCATTGACTGATGAATGGATAAAAAAGATGTAGTATATATGTATGTATGTCTGTCTCCACACACACATACACACACGCACACACACACACACACACTGAAATATTACTTGGTGATCAAAAAAGAATGAAATTTTTTTTGACATTCACATTAACTGATTTTAATTCTCCACTGGGACTAACATGCTCCTATTCAAGAAATATTATACACTCTGACCCCTAAGATAAGATATCCTTTAAAAGAAGAAATTCAAATGGATGGCACATATAACACAGAAGTAGTTTGGTACCAGAACTTGAAACGATGCTTTTTTCTAGTATTTTCTTAATAATAGAGCATACAAGTAAGAGTATCCTTACTTGAATGCTAAATTTCCTAGCAATTGATAAGTTAATTATAAAGAGGAAATTGATCTTTGTTTTTCTATGACCCCTTCTTCATCCAGTTAGCTTTACCATTTCAAAGCTTCATATTAATAATGAGCCTTAGCNATTTGCTCATTTTAGCCACTCTGACTGGCGTGAGGTGGTATCTCAGTGTGGTTTTGATTTGTATTTCGCTGATGAGGAGGGATGCTGAGCATCGTTTCATGTGTAAAAAATGAAATCTTGCTCTTTGCAACAATGTGGATGGAGCTAGAATGTATTATGTTAAGTGAAATAAGTCAGCCAGAGAAAGGTAAATATCATATGATTTCACTCATATGTGGAATTTAAGAAACAAAATAGATAAATATAGGGGAAGGGAAGGAAAAATAAGATAAAAAGAGAGAGGGAAGCAAACCATTAGAGACTTAAATACAGAGAACAAACTGAGGGTTGCTGAAGTGGTGTTGGGTGGGGGTATGGGCTAAATGAGTGATGGACATTAAGGAAGCCACTTGTCATGATGAGCACTGAGTGTTATACACTATATGTTAACTCACTTGAATTTAAATAAAATTAAAAAAATAAAAAAACCTACATAAAAAAAGAGAAAGTATCACCCATACCTCCAAGTAGTAATCAATACCTTAGAGTTCCAAGGACTACAGTTTCAGGAAAATTTACATTTCTAATCTCTCTGATACCTATGTTTGATTGAACTGTCACATTGCTGCCCTTCACACTCATTAGATCTACTTGAAGGGAGAAGAAACATATGACAGCTTCCTTTTAATCTTTTTCCCCCTGGAGATGTTTACCAGGAGCCCATATTTACAGCTTATATTTGGGAACTTGATTGTATATGATTGTTATGACACCCCTAACCTCACAGCCTGTTTGCATAATATGCAAAGGCCTGTTCCAGTTTACCATTGGATTATTGAATCCAAAAAGTCAGAGGAAACACAAAAATCCCAATGTGATGGAAGCAGCAAAAGTATCTATTTAAAAGGGAATGTGGCTTGATGAGAAATACTTCTAGGACCAGGAGATTAAGTGTGGAGCTAGCTGGATTTATTTATTTCCTGCACTCCTGTGAATAGGCAGCATTGAAAATAAACTGTATGAAAAGTATGGCATTTCCTTTGTCCTTTTTTCCCTGGATCTTCTCAGGCCACAACATCCCATCAGAACAATCAGCCTGTAACTAGAATGGGGTCTTGACCATTGGGCTATTGATATGAATGAGATGTGGCATTGGTTTTCCAGTGGAACAAATATGTTCCAGACAGAAGGAATGGTATGTGCAAAATCTTAAGAGAATGGAAAAAAACAGAATTTTCATGGTAGAGGTGTCAGTGGGAAGGGATTGCACTTTTGGGGACAAGGCAAAGTAATGTATGGTGCAAGTGGGGTAGAGGAAGCAAAGGGTGAGAAATCTGAACTCTGAGAGGGCCATTTTCATTACTACATGATCTGATTTGTGCTTTCAAGCAGCCATGTGAAGTGAACAAAGCAGGAACTGTTCTATTATCCATTGTTCAACTGAGAAAACAGACTGAGGGTTGTTAAATTACTTCCCAAGGCCACAGAGCGAGTTGGTGGCAACACTGGGCCCAGAACCCAAGTCTTTTGAGATTCTCACTTCAGAAATCTTCCAACATAGCTGGTTGTTCCACTAGGGATTATCATTCTACTGTGGTTTGGTGGATTAGAACATGGATTTAGGAGGTATTCTGGCCTGGATTCTGCCACTATGAGCAAATTAGTCCCAATTTCTCTGACCTTGGTTTTGGGGGTAATAACAGTACATTCCTTATTGGGTTGCTGTGAGTATTAATAGGAATATGTGACACAGGATATAAAGCATACATTAATGGTCAAGATAATAGCTAGCATTTCTGTAGAACATACAGTGTAAAGTGTACTTTCCTAAGCACTTTCTATATATTAATTTACGTAATCCTCAAAACAGACAAATGAGATTGGTACTGTTATTACCCTCATTTTAAAGATGAGGAAACTCAGTGTAGCACAGCCCCACTGCTACCCTAACTTGGCATGATTTGACCCTTTATGGCATTGGAATTGTCTAGAATAGGCAACACTTGGCTGTAGCCAACACCAGTCTGGAGTTGCTGGCGCCCTGCTGGTCCCTTCCTTTGGGGCAGCGGGCCAAGCCAGGAACAAGATGGCCTTCTCTCTCCCTCTGGACTTACAGTCTTTGCAGAGTCAAGCTCCACTTGAAGCTCACTCAGTAATATTCTTTACATGTGTTTTATATTGTTTTGACTGCCTTTTTTGTAGAAATAAAAATTGACCTCAGTATTTAAAAAATAAAATTAAGATGAGAAAACTGACACACAGAGAGGACATGTGACTTGCCTG
>NW_027532000.1:59368-63331 GCF_008692635.1 Crocuta crocuta | reverse complement strand
GCATAGAAATATATTTCTCTCTCCCTCTCTCCCTCTCTCCCTCCCTCTCCCTCCCTCCCTCCCACTCCCTCCCCCTCCCTCCTATCCTTCCTTCCTTCCTTCCTTCCTTCCTTCCTTCCTTGTCTGTCTGTCTTTCTTCCTTTCTTTCTTTTTCTTTCTTTCTTTCTTTCATCTGTCTTTCTCTCTGTCTGTCTCTCTCTCTTTCATTCTTTCTCTTTCTTTTTTTTTCTTCATGGAATAATGTGTGGCAAGTACTTAAAATAGAATTGGAGTGCTCCTGTCTGGTATGGTAGGTGGACCATATGACATTGAGTGGTCTCCTGGTCTGATCATCCTCAGTTTAGCAAGTGTAATTTTAAAAGTCATCCTTCCATTTGTAATGATGTGGATGGAGCTACAGTATATTATACTAAGTGAAATAAGTCAGTCAGAGAAAGACAAATACCATATGATATCACTCCTATGTGGAATTTAAGAAACAAAACAGATGAGCATATGGGAGGAGGGAAACAAACCATGAGACTTTTAAAGAGAGAGAATAAACTGAAGGTTGATAGAAGGATGTGGGTGAGAGATGAGCTAGATGCGTGATGGCTACCAAGGAGGGCACTTATGGTGAGCACTGGGTGTTGTATGTAAGTGATGAATCACTGAATTCTACCCCTGAAACCAATATTTTGCTATATGTTAACTAACTAGAATTTAAATAAAAATTTAAAGAAGAAAAAAAAGTTATCCTGAAAAAAATGTTATCTCGGCCAACTTTGTTTGGCATTTACCCCTTTTTATAGCTTTCCCTCACTTTATACATATTCAAAATGGACTGAGGCACATCTTGTGTCCTGCCTTAGGGTGGGACATGGTAGAGTGGTACCACTCTCAACTTCTTATCCATCCAACAGGAAAGTCCTACACAAATGCCTCTACCTGTGGGCTTCCTGTCTCAGAAGTTCTGTGTTAGTATGTGAGCCCCTCAAGGATGAATGTTTACTTAAATTCCAAGATACCCACAAAGTAGAGTTTGGAATCATAGTAATATCTCTGAGTTTTCTTTTTTGAGATCATATTATTAGAAATTACTTCCACTGAGCTCCCTTTTCCTTCTCATCCCTTAGACTGAAAAAGTGGTATGCTTAAGAACACCATTTACAGCTACCCCTCTTTTTGGCTTACTGCCATGCCTAGCCTTTTTGTTCTGACTGCTTGTGGGGGAATACAGAGATCTACTCTAACCTTGACTTGAGCTTTTGGGTGCAAGGCTGACATCTTAGCATTAGAGTATCAGGGCTAGGCCCTTGAATATCATCCTCATGTACCTCATTTAGTATCTGGAAAAATTGAAACCCAGAGAAAAGAAGGGACTGACTAGCCTAGAGACATTATAATGTAGTGGCATGAGTGAGCATACTTTCTGGAGCCACAGAATTGGGGTTGAGTTATAGGTCTTTAGCTAGCAAGCTGGGTGACCTTAGCTGATCACCTGACATCTCTGTACCTTGGAGTGTAAAATAAGATTAAGAACATCTCTACCTCCCAGGGTTCTCTTGTGGCTCAGAAGGTTTAGAGTGAAAATATGTAGCCCAATGTCTTATGCATATAGGTGCTAATATTAATTCTCCTGAGTCCTGGACCACTGGTCTTTGCCCCTATCTTCATATAGGTTCTGGGACACCCATGCCTATGCCCAGGGCTTTGGTGTGGTTTGCTTTGTGTTCCATGATTTCTGTGCACACCTGCGTTAGTTTCCTCCGCTGACTGTAAGCTCCTTGAGAATAGGGGACATATCTGGCTTGGCATCTGATATATGTCCCCACATACCTCTGACCTAGCAGAGTTGCTGTAAAGAAGGGGCCTTGGAAACTCTGTAGAATTGAATTAACTAGGAGTTAGATGTCTTGGTACTCTTTGTTTGACTATGTGGCAAGGAGGAAAAGTGGTTTCAGGCTATAAATAACAGCAAAGAATCATGTCATTGTAAAGTTTCCTATTTAATCAATATATTTTAGTGAACTGAGGGGAGAAGAAAAAATAATTGTAAGAGAGTAACTGTATTTTCTTTTTCTCCCTCTATCATTGTTTCTTTCTTGCCCTCCCCTGTCCCCTTTTACTCATCGGGGAAGCAGAGAGACTTCTGTTATTTGCTCAGGCTTACTCTTCAAGTATAAGCAAGAGAATAAGAGACTAGATCTGGGATGAAGGACTGATATAGAAAGAGAAATTCATACAGCAAAAGAGGGAGGGAAGGAGGGAGGGAGGATGGGAGGGAGGATGGGAGGGAGGAAGGGAGGGAGGGGGGAGAGAGAGAGAGAGAGAGAGAATGAGAATATGAATGTCATGGAATCAGAATGAACCTTGGTGCCTGTAGTGCTAGAAAGCAGCTGGCATAGAGGGTCTATAGCAGTCCTGGGTGGTATGGCTCATTTGGCCTCAGGATGAGCAAAACTATGGGTCTTTCCAACTCCAGGACTTCCCAGGGGTCCTTCTCTCTATCCCTCTTTCCGACCAGGCCTTTTCTATACTCCTACTTCCCCAGTCTGTGCCCAACCTTAGGTGCTTCCAGGCAGGTGACAGGGCCATCCCTCATTCCTTGCTGCCTCTCACTATCACATGTTCTTCCCAGGGTGAGGACATCCTAGACAGGAGCTCGGAGCTGATCTACACTGGGGAGATGGCCTGGATCTACCAGCCCTATGGCCGCAACCAGCAGCGGGTCTTCTTCCTGTTTGACCATCAGATGGTCCTCTGCAAGAAGGTAACCTCAACCCCCTCTTTACTGAGGGAGATAGTCACCTCAGGAGCATCAGCCCCTCCCTCTCCATCATCCCCAGCCCCAATGAAGTGACCATTATAGTAGGTGTCAGAATACATCAGTGGCTTCTAATTTTGTGATCCCTTCTTTAACTTTTGTTGTTTTCCCTCTTTATCTATTTTCTTTTCAAAAATCTAGAATAAGACTTTGTTCTCTATTTTCTTGTCTTCCACGATGGCTGTCTATGCTCCTCTGTATACCTTTGCCCTGTTATTTTAGTTATGCATGTGTTTTGATATTTTCTTCCTGAGATGATTCTACTGGGAATAATTTGCTGCTTTGGGGAATTTTTCCTTTTTCTTCCTTTCAATTTTTTTTTCAGGAGGGGAGGAGATCCCCTTTCCTGTTTCCTCAGTCATCCACTAATGTTCCTACAACCTTGAAGTTGGCCCAGACAACTGTTTCCCTGTGTCCTTTGTTTTTAATTATATCAGCCTGGACATACTCTGTTGTCCTCTGTGTTATAATTAGTCGTTATTTATGTAGGTTTCATTTTATTCTGGGAGTATCAGGACTACATAGAGTATAATAATGCTGGAGAAAGTTCAAGGAACTTTTTGCATTTGGGCTATTTATTCTTTCACTGAAGGGCCAGACTTGGAGGATGAGCCATTTGGGAATCATAAATGCAATAATAGCAAGAGAGACTGGGGATAGAGGACAAAGGAGCTGGGGATCTGAAACCAGAACACCTGGGTCCTAGACTTTACTGTCTCTAAACTTGGGCCAGCTTTTTAACTTTATGCCCTTATTATTCTCAGTGCCAAATCAGGCTGATGATAGATTTCATCTCAGGAAGCTTTAAATCCCAGCAGGCCCTGCACTTCCAGCACAGAGCCCAGTGTGGGACTAGATCTCACAAACCATCACCTGAGGTCATGGGGAGTAGTGAAGTATAGTGTTAAGAGCATGGGTTCTAGGGCCAAAGGACACCAATCAACTTTTATCCATGAGCTGTGTGACCTTGGACAAATTCCCTATGCCTCGTATTATCCCCTCATCTGAAAAATGGAAATCATAATGGTATCTACATAGAAGAGAGGTTGTGAAGGTTAGAAGAAACAATAGAGTTGCAGTGCCTGGAACATAGTAAGTGCTTAGTAAATGCTAGCTATTGATACTATTACTGTATTTTTGGTGTTAGTACTCTTTTT
>NW_027532000.1:57189-59252 GCF_008692635.1 Crocuta crocuta | reverse complement strand
AAGGCACATGTTAATTTAATTTAATATTATTAATATTTTTTATTTTTAAAATAGTTTATTCTCAGGTTGGTTTCCACACCCAGTGCTCATCCCCACAAGTGCCCTCCTCATCACCAAAAAAGTAACCATGTGAGATGATAGATAAGCTAATTAGCTTGATTATGGTGATCATTTCACAACGTATACATATATCAAACTACCACATTATATCCCTTAAATTTATTTAATTTTTATTTGTCAAATATGCCTCAATAAAGCTGGAGGAGAAGGCAAAGCATTTGAAATAGTGTCTGGCACATGATATATGCTATGTGTTGACTGCTGCCATTGTTGTTGCAGTTNATATAGATGGAGGAGAATGCAAAGCATTTGAAATAGTGTCTGGCACATGATATATGCTATGTGTTGACTGCTGCCATTGTTGTTGCAGTTATTATTTTGTTATTAAGAATGTACTCTAGATATTGGAATATAATAATGAGAAAGATAAGTCAAGTCCATTCCCATGTGCCTTCCTCAGGATCTGGAGAAACCCCAGGGTGGTCCAGACTAGGGGTGTGGAGTAACAACTACGGTCCCTCTCTAAAGAGGAAAGACTTTACTAACAAGCAAGTAAGAGAGGCTATAGTCCTTAAAAGTTACATGCTCCAGATTGCAGCATATGTCATTTATACAAAATGTTTTACAGTGTCATTTTACAGTGTTTAGTAACAACATGAATACCCAGTGAGACCAGATTCAAATTTCTCCCAGCTATTTGAATTATGTAATATCAGACACTGGGATAGTCTCCTTGCTGGATCCATGGCTAGGCTTGGTGCTTATCTGCAGACTGCCAGGGTCCTTCTGAAAAAACACTATCTCCCTTAATATCTTCCAACTTGGATGAGTAGAAGGGAAAAGGAGGAAGGCTGTTATTCTTTTAGAAACAACCCCATTTAGGCAAGGAACTTGTGATGACCTAAATAACATCTGTTCTGAGCACTATTCACCATGTCACTTAGACAATCTTTAATAAGTGGCTTTTGGGCAGCCTGGTTCCAATAGGAACTCAGCCAACCAGGGTTCAGGAGGGCTTTGTCCCTTTGCCATGTGCAGAAGCTAAGCAGAGAAATTCTTGAGGCTTTGTCATCTGTCTTTCCCTGGACAACCCCTGAGTAAGGCAAAAGCAAGGAAGGCTAACTACTGGGCACAGCTAAAATGGGCAGACTAAAAACTGTGAAACAGAACTAATGTAACTCAGCAGTGTGGTGGCTGAGTGTAAGTTGTGTAAGGGTCTTCATAATCACTGCTAGCATTTAGAGAAGGGAAACCACAATGATTTGAGCTAGAAGATGCAGTCAGGTAAGGCTTCTTTGAGGAGAAAGAATGTGTAAATTTGACCATGAAGTCTAGAATGATTGGAATAGGAGGCATTGTTGGGGCAGTGAGGGCACATTAGTGTAAGCTTAAGTATATATCTGTGAAAACCCCCACCCTGGAATTGTATATGGAATTTCCAAGGACAATGGTATAGTCATGTAAGTTTTAAGATGTTCAGTTGGCTTTGCTTTATTTCTTTGTCACAATATTTAACTTATTTTGAAAGTTTAAATGGACTAAAGCAGGCAGTGAGATTTTTAGGTTTATCAGAAAGGAGGGTTTTTAAAAAAAAATTTTTTTTTAAATTTCTGAGAGAGAGAGACAGCGCAAGCAGGGGAGGGTCAGAGAGAGAGAGGGAGACACAGAATCTAAAACAGGCTCTAGGCTCTGAGCTAGCTGTCAGCACAGTGCCTGGTGCGGGGCTCGAACACATGAACCGCGAGAACATGACCTGAGCCGAAGCCGGATGCTCAACCGACTGAGCCACTCAGGCGCCCCTAGAAAGGAGTTTTAAAGGTCCACAAAACATCATTCTGGGAGCAAGAAAGCTCAGCACCATATTTATCAGACAAGGGTGTCCTCATGACCTGGAAACTGCATGTTTAGATTTGAGCTTTATAACCATTTTACAAGGTAAGGATAACTTGTCTAGTTTCGTAGTTGAGATAATTGAAGTTCAGAGAGATAAAATGGCTTGCCCG
>NW_027532000.1:53814-56293 GCF_008692635.1 Crocuta crocuta | reverse complement strand
AACTCCTTTTGTGGAAGTTACATGATGCTTTGTGGCCTTAGCTACCATTTCTAATGGGACTTTTTGAACAGTGGGTCATTCTTCATCATTCCTATCACATTCCTAAACCTGAATTTATGACTAAGCTGATACCTAAAAACTCTGGAGAGCTAGAAAGAGCAGGCGAAGGAAGAACGTTAATGAAACGTTCTCTAATCCTGCTTACCTACAACAGAGGCAGAATTCTCTCAAGTTTCTTGTTATCCTTAAATACCTAAGGAAACAATAGGAGTTTCAGTTGATGCTTTTAATTTAGCTCCAAGATCATGTACATCCTTTCCTTTTTTTTCTTTAACCAGTAAAGGTTTTGAAGACTGACAATAATAAAAACACACCATCTCAGAGATAAAGGAAGCTGCAGGTGATGCTGGCAGGCTGGGTCCAGAGACCCAAACAGGTCCTGCAGGACCAGCCAAGAGGGTATTTGGCTTCGCAAATGATGAAAATCAAATGTGAGCCAGCAGGAGAGGGAAAGCAGAGTTTTTTGAAAATACATAGAAATAAAAAAGAGAGAGAGAGCGGACACAGAGTGTCTGGGAGACTCAGAAAGGAAAGGAGGGAGTCTCGTCTTTGTTCAGGGTCTGGGGATTTTATTTAGGGTGGTAGTCTGGTATATGTATCCTCTCAGGCCTTCAGGTACCAGTTAGAACAAATATGAGGGCCCACATATTATTCCTTGGAATCAGAGGGCCTTAGCATTGAGATGTCTAGTTACAGTTCTCTGGAATATGCAAATGATAACTGTCCAGTCATTCTCTTCTTGTCATTTCTTAGATGTTACATATTATAGAGAAATCATTAACTCCTTTTCCCTTACAAGGAGGACAAATGCTGTTTGTATTACAAGGCATGTGTAAAGTGAGGTGGGGATGCAAGTTCTAGTGAAAATAGAAGCAGGAAAAGGAGCTAAAAGCAGATTTTATGGAGTTCTTCATTTTCCTTGTCTCATAGGTGAAGTTGGGAATAGAAGGGAGGTTAAAACTTCGTATGTTCTAGTCAGGTAGGCACCCACCTATTAACTGTGTGGTCCAAACCTGGCTTCCCAGGTCTATGTGTATTTATATTAAGTATTGTAAGACATATTTCAGACTTTTGAGATCAAACTAGATCACATCAATCCATTCTCTTTAACTTGTCCTGATTTCTAGATTAGACTGACAAAGCCCACTATTTACGCAAAAATCTCACAAAGTGTTCCTGAGGATTGTGTAAGTCAGTGCATGGGAACTACCCCATCCTTTTGGCCAGGACTAAATTTGTCCACTTTGAGCATGGTAAAAGGAACCCAGGCTCTGAAGCAAGCTTGGAGCAACATTGGCCCTCTCTGTATATCTGACCTTTTCCTTTCTTGTAAACTTGATCCCAGTGGAACCCAACAGATCAGAACTCATCTATACTTATAGCTTATTTATATGCACAATCATTATGGGAGGGAAAAGAACAATGTGGAGGTCATTTTTTGCAAAGCAATTCAACAACACCTATATTTCACAGCCTGGAGCTTCAAGATTGACAGAGCTATGTTGGGAATTCTTAAAGACAGCCTTCCCCAGACCTACCAAAAAGCCCAGTTTACCATACAGTGTGAAGAGTTAGGATTACAAAAGCAAATTCTTTTCAGGTAGAAAAAGAGAAATGAGACATGCAAGGCAATTCAGCAAAATGAGAGTAGTTTAACCAAACTATATAATGTTAATGAAAGTTAAAGAGCATTTCTAATTCTGCCAAATTGTCTAAAAGGACAAATATAAGCAGAGAGGAGGGAGAGTTTGTCAGATCGAGTTGGCCAGTGAAGAAATCCATCAAGACAGGGCTCGTGGGACCTCCTTGGCCAGACTCAGCCACATCACATGTTCCAGCAGCAGATGTGCTCTCAGGGGAAGCCAAGAGCAGTGCTAAGAGGAAGAGGAGCTGAAAGACACTTACTTAACATACTTTACATCCCACAGGTTTACAGGTCATATCATACATCCCTCTGGTTTTATTTTGTTAATTTGTGAGATATTACATTCAAAAAGATGCAAAAATAATATAATGGGCACCTGTGTACTTACTATCCAACTTAATTCATTACAGATATATTCTTTCCCCTCTCCTTCTCTGCTCCCTCCCTTCTTTTCATTCCTTCCATTTTCCCATTCTCCTCTCTGTACTCTCTTGAATTTGGCATGTGTCATTGCATATTTTTTGTATGATTTCTGTACATAAGTGTGTATCCCTAAACATTATGTGGCATNCCCCCCCTCCTTTTCTGTCCTTCTCTCTTTCTCTCTCTCTCTCTCTCTCAGAAATAAAACATTAAAAATTTTTTTAAAAAAATAAGCTTTATATAAGTATAATATATGTAGATGAGATAAAACTGTATAGAAATGTAACCAGGAGAATGATGAGCATGGGATTTAAGATTCCTGTGGCATCATAGCTTTTGGTGGCAGGTTCA
>NW_027532000.1:49843-53802 GCF_008692635.1 Crocuta crocuta | reverse complement strand
CCTGTATGGACTAATGATGACTGTCTCATGGACTAAGAGTATTAATCCAATTCTGTATACCAGAGAGTAAAACAAAAATAATAAAAGGCAATATACTGTTTGTATCCATCTATAACTTTTATTTTTCTCTTTCAGTAGGGTTTGTGAAATTTATTCATCAGTATATGAAGCTTTTTATTCAATCTTACCCCCATTTCTCCTTCCAGACTAGGCATTCTCCAAAATTCCCCAGAGTGCTAAGTGTTAAACCCTCTCCATGGAATCATTCCTGGCCAGCAGCCTGTGGCCACCTTGCTACTTTCACCGCACATACCCACTCTGATATGCAGGTCTCACTTGCTGGCTTGAATTCCTAAGTATGCTCCAGGAAACCATCCAGCTTATTTCATACTTCTATAAGGCTTGCAAATATTTTTGGAAAAGGCCTATGCTAGCAATGCTTGTGTGGCTTACTGCTTCATACTTCCCATCAGAGTCTTACAAATTAATACATATAAGGCTTGATGCAGGAGTCTGAGACAGAGTCTTTGGATGTAGGGCAAAGGCTTTCTGTAAGAGCATCTTCTAACCAACCTGTCAATGTCATAATGCTAAGCTGAACTGCTTAAATTTGGCCAAAACAACCCCTATTAGTACTTCAAAATGGTGGCAGTCAGCATCCTATTGTGTCCACGTGCCAACTCTCCTGGTACCTACTTTCCACATACCTCCAGTAAAAAAAAACTTTTATTCCTTCCCACCTAGGACCTGATTCGAAGAGACATCCTGTACTACAAAGGCCGCATTGACATGGACAAATATGAGGTAGTTGACATTGAAGATGGCAGAGATGATGACTTTAATGTCAGCATGAAAAATGCCTTCAAACTTCACAACAAGGAGACTGAGGAGATACATCTATTCTTTGCCAAGAAGCTGGAGGAGAAGATACGCTGGCTCAGGGCTTTCAGAGAAGAAAGAAAAATGGTACAGGAAGATGAAAAAATAGGTAAGTGACCTGAGAAGAGAAAGAAGAATATGGCTATGAAGAACATAGAGGATTTAAATTAGTTTTCACTTTTCTAGAAGCAGAGGGAAGATTTCTGTTGCAAACTGACCTAATCCGTTTTGGTAGTTTCATATTATTAGGTCCTTTTTGGCAGATACTAGTAGTTTCTACTAGTCAGGGTTAAATGAGAGTTATAATTTGGCCTCCCTTACAGTTTCATGACTAGATAAAACTATTACACTGAAAGCAAACCTCAATCTCAATTCTCCCAAACATACAAGCATTTATTAGCAAACAAACACAAAAGCAGTCATACAACCTGTTCTATAATTTCAATGAATTCCTGGTTCTGTTCTTAGATACATGGCAGTATCTTCTGTGTAAAGGTTAGTCAAGGAAGAGCTGGTGATATTATAATGACAGCATTCAACTAACTTTCTAGTAAGAAGAATCTGGTGACAAAATCCTCTGATGGGGCACAAGGCATAGCACCTGTTTTCAATATTGACTTGAGGCTTCCTTCTGAAGGATACAGGCTATGGGGCCCACTGTATTTTTATGACCAGTTCTTGTGAGGGCTAAAAAGCCTGTAAGACATTTGTGGCTAGTCCACATCTTGAATAAAATTCATTTTACCAATAAAAATTCATATTAAGCATGTGTTAGGCTAACTAGGCCTCCTGTTAAGGTGACTGAACTGCTGGTAGTAATGGCCTCTTGAGCAAAGACTTCTGAGTGTTTAATGTGTTAACAAATCACCTCTTGAGTGTATATGCCAGATTAGGGCACTTAAGATGTTAAGTAAATGCTCTTAGAGCATAGGTTAAAATTAATGTGCATGTATATATCACACTGTCTGTATGAAAGTAAATTGTAGAAAATATAACTGGGTCTAAAACTATAATCACTTGCATGATTTAGAGTCACAGTAAACCATACATTTTGGGCTTTAAACAGACTGTTCTCCTTTTTGAAAGAGTGCATAATTAGTAGAGAGAGTTTTCATGGTGCTTTCCAACTATGAGATTTAGATCCCATTGACTATAGCTTTGTGGTTTACAAAGTACTATCTGGTCTCTTGCTCATGGTCCTGCCATTTTGGCATAAAAATACCAAACAGCTAGGCTTTGTAATTCCCTGAGAAGACAGTTTCTGTTTTTGCCTCACTCTTAATGAGAGTATAATTTTATATTAAAACACTTGTATGTTCAAGCGGGTAGAAAATGCCTCTAGAAAAATAGGCCTAGCCATTGAGTCCTGGTACAAATGGATTCTTCTATCCTTCAGTGTTGGGTATTTAAATAGCTGAAAAATAAGGAAGAATGATCAGAAAGACACTGCTTAGTCTAATCCTAGTTTTTCCCTAGGGTTTTGTGTGGAGTGCCCATTAATAATTAACTTTGAGTCCCATTGAAACCAAATTGCTTTTAATATGTGAGCACTGCAATGGGACATGATGTGGAGTGGTACAGAAATGCTACTTGGCTGCTTCTCTCAATGGTAGGCAGAAGCAGCCTCTGATACCACTTAGGTTGTTACAGCTATTAAAAGAATTGTCTTAGTGTGGTTTGTGCAGACCCTGTATCAACTAGAAGATCCCCACCATTCCATCTTATTCCAGTGTGATATCTCCCACACAATTCCCTAATAACCTGTAACTTTAAGAATCTGCTTCTAATAGAAAAGCTTCCAGAAATTAGTTTCTTTTTTTTAAATTTTTTTAGGTTTTCCTTTAAGTTCCAGTTAGTTAACATACAGCATAATATTAATTTCAGGTGTACAATTTAGTGATTCAGCACTTTCATACCATATCCAGTATTCATTACAAGTGCACTCCTTAATCTGCATCACCTATTTAACCCATCTGCCTGACTACCTCCCGTCTGGTAATTATTGGTTTGTTCTCTATAGTTAAAGAGTCTACTTTTTTTAATTTGTCACTCTCTTATTTTTCCCTATGATCATTTGTTTTGTTTATTTAATTCCACCTATGAGGGAAATCATATGGTATTTTTCTTTAACTTATTTTGCTTAGCATCAGACTCTACAGCTGTACCCACCAATGGACTATTACTCAACCATAATAAAGAATGAAATAAAAGAATGAAATCTTGCCATTTGCAGCAATGTGGATGGAGCTATAGAAATTACTTTCTGACAGACATGTTTATCTTTTTGAAAACAATGTTTTTTTTTCTAATTATAACACTTTAATTTTAGGCAATTTTGGGGGAAAACACAGAAAACTATAAGAAAAAATAAAAATAACACAAGAACATTTTACCCAGAGAAAGATAACTTTTATAAACATTTTGAAATACTTCCTTCCTATATTTTTATAATGTGTCTAAATAAAAAAAATTAGGACTAGGATTGCTGAATCTTTCTTTCTGTCTCCCTCAAACTTTACCTCTCCATGATGAATAGTTCTAATTTTATATCCTTATTTTGCATTTAAAATCATATAATTAGTATTTCTCTAAGTCACTTAATATTTTTAATCATATTTTTATTGCTGCCACATAAATTTATCATAATTTTTTTATTTTTTATTTTTATTTCTTAATGATAAAATAAATACCTAGACATAATAACTATTTAAACACATACCAAAATGTAATAAAGAAGTGTTAGCAATATTTTTCCTTCTCTGTCACTCTCATGCTGTGTGAGATAATCAGTATAAATTTGGAGTGCCTATTTCCATACTTATGTTAATATAAACATATATACACATAAGACATTTTTAAATTTACTTACAAAAATTATACCAAACATATTACTCTGTAACTTGTTGTTTTTTTTTAAACCTAATTCATCATAAGTAACTCTCCAGGTGAAGAATATAGACTATATAACTATAACTTCTTCTATCAGTCAGGGTTCAACAAGAGAAACACAACTTATAGGAGATGCATTACTATTTAAGAAATTTATTATAAGGAATTGGCTGATATGATTGAAAAACACA
>NW_027532000.1:48169-49633 GCF_008692635.1 Crocuta crocuta | reverse complement strand
TATGGTGAAGGCAGTCAGAATGCAAGATCATGGGCAAGCTCAAACTCAAGGGCATAGTCTAAAGCTGTCATCTGTAGGCAGGAAGATCATGAGAAGAATGGGACTCTGCATACATGGATTGAAGCTGAGACAGAATTTCTTCTCCTTCCTGGAGAGACCTTCACCCTATTTTTTAAGTGCTAAAAATCCATGAGTCTATGCTCTTAACAATTTTTTAAGTGCATAATATATAATGTTAACCATAGGCTCAATGTTGTACAACAGATTTCTAGAACTTATTCATATCTTGTATAAATGAAACTGGAGTTTTGATAGGATTCCTTTGAATTTGTAGATGACCTTTGGCAGAATGGATATTTTAACAATATTAAGTCTCCCAGTACAAGAAAATTAAAGGCCAATATCCCTGGTGAACATACATGAAAAAATTATTAATAAAACAGCAACAAAGAGAATTCAGCAGCACAATAAAAGGATCATACACCATGAACAAGTGGGATTTATCCCTGGGATGCAAGGATAGTTTAACATATGCAAATCAATTAATGTGATACATCACTCTAATGAAATGAGAGATAGAAATCACATGATCATATCTATAGATGCAGAAAAATGATTTGATATAATTTATCATTCTTTCATGATAAAGAAACTTACAACAAACTATGTATAGAAGGTATTTGCCTGAACATAATAAAGGCTATGTATGAAAGGCCCCACTGTGGGGCGCCTGGGTGGCTCAGTCGGTTAAGCATCCGACTTCACCTCAGGTCATGATCACATGGTTTGTGGGTTCGAGCCCTGGGCTCTGTGCTGACAGCTCAGAGCCTGGAGCCTGCTTCTGATTCTGTGTCTCCCTCTCTCTCTGACCCTCCCCTGTTCACGCTGTTTCTCTCTCTGTCTCTCAGAAATAAATAAAAAATATTAAAAAAAAGAAAGGCCCCACAGCTAACTAACATCATACTCAAGGGGGAAAAACTGAAAGCTTTTTTTCTTAGATCAATGATAAGACAAAGATTTCACCATTTCTATTCAACGTAGTAGTGGAATTCCAAGCCAAAGAAAATTAGGCAAGAAGAAAATAAAAGTCCTCCAAATGGGAAAGGAAGATTTTAAATTATTTCTGTTTGTAGATGACATTATGTTATAAAGAGAAAACCTTAAAAACGCCACAGAAACTTTTATATCTAATAAATGAATTCGGTACAATTGTAGGATAGAAAATTAACATACAAAAATCAGTTGTGTTTCTATATGCTAACAATGAACTATCTGAAAAAGAAATTAAGCAAATACACTATTCCCAATTATAATCAAATCGAAATGAATACAATACTTAAGAATAAACTTAACCAAGGAGGTGAAAGATTTCTACACCAAAAATTATAAACCCTTGCTGAAAGAAATTAAAGAACACACAAATAAATAAACTTAATATTGTTAAAATATCTATTTTGCCAAATG
>NW_027532000.1:45197-48012 GCF_008692635.1 Crocuta crocuta | reverse complement strand
CAAACAGAAATCACAATCCTAAAATTCATGTGGAACCACAAAAGACCCATAATAGCTAAAGATATTTGAGAGAAAGATTAAAGTGGAGGCATCATACTTCCTGAATCAAAATATATTAAAAGCTACATTATTTAAAACAATATGGTACTGGCATAAAGACAGACATATAGGCCAATGGAATAGGATAGAGAGACTAGAAACAAACCCACACATATGCAGTCAACATATCTTTGACAAGGGTACCAAGAATACACGATTGGGAAAGGATGGTTTCTTCAATAAATGGTGCTGGGAAAACTGGATATCCACATGCAAGTGGAAGAAATTGAACTCCTACCTTATACCATACATGAAGACTAATTCAAAATGTATCAAATACTTTCTTGGATAACACCAAACCATAAAACTTCTAGAGGAATACATAGGGACAAAGCTTCTTAGCATTGATCTTGCCAATGATCCTTTGGATATGACACCAAAAGCACAGGCAACAAAGCAAAATTGCATCATAATAAAATGCTTTTACACAGCAAAGGAAACAGAATGAAAAGGCAACCTAAGGCATCAGAAAAAAATATTTGCCAATTATAAACATATATAAGTATATATAAATTATAAGAGGTTAATTTCCAAAAAATATAAGTATATCCTACAACTCAACAGGAAAATAACACNATAAGTTAATTTTAAAAATAGACAAAAATAAAAATTTCAAAAATAGCCTGTGTCGCTCAGTGGGTTAAGCATCTGATGTCAGCTCAGGTCATGATCTCAGGTTTCTTGAACTTGAGCCCAGCATTGGGCTCTGTGCTAACAGCTCAGAGCCTGAAGCCTGCTTTGGATTGTGTCTCCCTCTCTCTCTACCCCTCCTCCACTCATGCTGTTGTCTGCCTGTCTATCTGTCTGTCTCTCAAAAATAAACATTAAGCAAATTTTAAAAATGGACAAAGGACTTGAATACACATTTATATTATGTCATTACTTTTTGCCATTTGTATTTTCTTCCATTTGAAATTTTCTTTACAAAAATTTTGTTTTAATCTCTTATATTTTGCCTCGTTATTTCCTTGTTTTTGTTTTTTGCTTTTGGTTGTGAAATATTTTTCCACTTTATGCCATACTTTATTCATCCATTCTTAATTTATCATCATCTTGACTCATATTCTCACATTTTTTTGTCCCTGTATAGGGTGAAAACCATGTTTGTAGCTGAATATTTGTTCAAGCTTCTCACCATTTATTTGCTTATTTATTTATCCAGATTTTTGATATATCTTGCCAAAATTAATCTTTAAGAAAAGTTGAACTAATTTATACATTTAAGAAAAGTCTGTGTTTCTTATAACAAAGTCATGTGTTTTTATATTATAGGCTTTGAAATTTCTGAAAACCAGAAGAGGCAGGCTGCAATGACTGTGAGAAAAGTCTCTAAACAAAAAGGTAAAGCTGCCTTTAACACCCCCACTCCCATCACATCTACTCACTCTCTTTGTGAGCTTGTGAAGCCATAAACTATGTGACTGCATATCCCCAGGCTTGTTTTCATGCAAAAGTTAATTTGGGGTGGTGGGGAGTATCTAGGTTTCAAGGTGTTCCTGACAAGAGACAGCAAATGCTCTTAAAGGAATAAGGTTTAGGAATAAATAGTGTAAGGTACTTATGTCCAAGATAGTTCATTGGGTACAGGAAAAATAGAATTTGTTTCCTTTTATTTTTATGTAAGTAAAAGAAAGAAAGAAACTAAACTTCATTCACAATTTAGAGACTGATGGACAATACTGTGTGCATTTTATTAATAACTACAAATATATTTGGAATATATACACAATTTTCTTTCATTTGTTTGGGGACATTTGGAAAATCAGGAGTCCCAAATCATAATGGAGAACTTCAAACTGGACCAAGACAGAAGATTCAGATATTCATTTCCTTTCTCTGAACCATAAAAGTACTTTAAAAAGGAAAATAACTTGAGAATCAATTTGAATATGAAATGAAACTTTATTTTCTCATTTTCATGAACTAGACAAAATTAAAATGTTTGGGTGAACAAAAGGAAGTAACTATCCTTTATTTTATTCATTACCAGTCATTTTATACAAGTTCTTTAATTTCATCTTTATGGTACTTCTGAAAAGTAGGCATTATTAGCCTCATTTTCCAGATTAGGAAACAAGATATTTTGGGATGAACTGATTGTGAACTTAACTCATTTTAATTCCATGTCCAGTGTTCTTCCCTCTCCATCTCAGGGTTCTACTGATTCTTTGTGCTGGGAAAGAACAGCTCAATTTTTTGTCTCACCTCAATTACTGACAGCTACTTCTCCTACGGACAGGCATTTGTCATTTTCCCCAGGGGTAGGTGATCTTAATGAGAACTCACTTTCCCCACACCCTTCTGCTTTCTCAGTTGAGTCTTTGGTTCAGAATGAGTCACCATACAAAATTATTAANACATAGAGCACCCTTAATTATTCCCAAATGAAGCTCCTTTACACTGAGGAGGTTGAGTAGCTATGAATATCTGATTTCCAATTAAACAGTGCACCTAGTTGTGGTCCCTCTGGCTAGACATGCCTTCCTTTTAACTGCTTATTGTTTCTTGCCCGAGGGAGGCACTCACTTGCTTTTTCCATCATCGTGGAAATATGATTATCTTTAGGTAGGGAATTAAAGGCAATCATTGTTAACCACTTGGGAGTGAAAACATGAAGACAGTGTTAGAAAGCTATCTGAAGTTAATGTCAGTATAGATATGATCTGTATGAGTAGGGGAACACTGTGAGAGAATGTACCCATTCCTTAGAGATATA
>NW_027532000.1:44950-45184 GCF_008692635.1 Crocuta crocuta | reverse complement strand
TTAGAGATATAAGTAGAAAAGAACCCCAGCCAGTTGGGGAGTCCTCATGCTACAAAGAAGCTACTGTCCTTGTGTTCTGCCTGTTTCCTGGAAGCTCTTAACCCCTGAGCTTTTCTCACTATGATTACATCCACTGTCTTCACCACACTAACCTTCATGTTGGGATTGTACCCCTTTACCTCAGGGCAGGTTCCCTCAAGCCTATTAAATACTGGCTTTTCTTTTCAGTACAAA
>NW_027532000.1:41078-44848 GCF_008692635.1 Crocuta crocuta | reverse complement strand
ATAAAGCAACAAACCCGAAAACAGTCATGTTCATTCATACCAAGCCTTTGTGTCAGGTTCCTTTTCCACCCTGTCTAGTCATAAGGCTATTCCTTTCAGGTCTTCTCTTATTCCCCAATATCTACACACTGATTCAGCAATTCTAAAGTTTTCAAAGAAACTCATTTAGTTTCAGACTTCCCAGGGGCGCCTGGGTGGCTCAGTAGGTTCGGCGACTGACTTTGGCTCAGGTCATGATCTCACAGTTCGTGGGTTCGAGCCCCACGTCGGGCTCTGTGCTGACAGCTAGCTCAGAGCCTGGAGCCTGTTTCGGATTCTGTGTCTCCCCCTCTCTCTGACCCTCCCCTGCTCATGCTGTCTCTCTCAGAAATAAAATAAGAACATTAAAAAAAGAACAAACTTCCCAGAATTTCTACATTTCTCCATTATTTCTGTTTCTAGTTTTCAAGACTCTCCTAGTCTAGGACTGTGATGACCAATATATTTTGAAACTTGAGAGAACTGCATATGTGGAAGAAGTTGCCAAACTTAGGAATTTAATAGTTATATTATGTACATGGGAAGAACAAGAAGGGAATTCTTTCAGATACCCATAAAAGCCAATTTCCTTAACTCTTCCAATGACCCCTTCCTGGAAGTGATGGGAGCATTGATATTAAGAATTCTCTAATGAAGATTTATTGAATAAGCTAATTATTGTAGTGTCCCTTTCCATGGCCCTTATCAACTCAGTCTACTGCTCTGTAGGAGGGGAAGCCTGGCTATAAGATAAGCAAAGAGGACAGAGCCTAACTCCAAGGAAGGCCTTTTTACCTTTATGTATCATCTTGATTTTAAGAATTGATACATAACTTCTTGGAATTTGAATACTAATTCTTAGTCTTGTGGGGTTTTTTTTTATGTCTTCTTGGTTTTAAGAATTGACATATAACTTCTTGGAATTTGAATACTAATTCCTAGTCTATCAACCTATTTCAGTCTGTCATCATGGGACTCTCTAGGGCCATGAGCACAGCTCCCATCTCCAGAGGCTGTAGGACCAGCTCAAAATCAAATGAATATCCTGAAATAACTAAAATAATCTTGAAAATGAAGAATAAAGTTAATCAGTCTATCCTGATTTTAACACTAATTATATATCTACAGTAACCAAGAAAATGTGGTATTGGCAGAAAATAGACATATTATATCAATGGAACAGAATATAGAAACCAGAAATAGATCTACATAAGTATCCCCAAGTAATTTTTGACAAAGAGGCAAAATAAGTTTAGTGGAGGAAGGACAACCTTTTCAACAAATGCTACATTAGCCATAGACCAAAAAACAAAACAAAACAAAACAACCTAAACTCATAACCTATAAAAATGAACTCAAAATGAATAATGAACTTAAATTTAAAGTTAAAAAACTTTTTTAAAAAGGAGAAAATCATCAGTATTTAAGGCTAGGCAAAGAAGTTCTTAGACTTGACACCAAAAGCTTGAACTACAAAATGAAAAATCGATACAATGTACCTCTTCAAAACAGAAATTTTTGCTCTGTAAAAGATTACATGAAGAGGATGAAAGACAAACTAAAGACTAGGAGAAAATAATTGAAAGTCATGTATCTGACAAAACACTATTCTCTAGAAGATGTAATGAACTGTAGAAACTCAATAGTAAAAAACTACACACTTCAGTTAGAAAATAGGCAAAAAATAAATATTTTACTGAAGAGAATATATGGGTGGCAGTTAAACACATGAAAAGATGTTCAACATTATTGATCATTAGAGAAATGCAAATAAAAACCACAATGAGATATCACTACATACTTATTAAAAAGGCTAAAAAAAATAGTGACAACACCAAACACTGGGAAGGGCATAGAGGAATGGAATTATTTATATCTTGCTGGAGAGATTGCTAAATGATATAGCCACTCTGGAAAATAGTATGGTGATTTCTTAAAACACAAAACATGCAATTACCATATAACCTAGCAATTATACTCCTGGGCATTTTTTCCAGAGAAATGAAAGGTTACTTTCACACAAAAACCTCTAAACAAATGTTTATAGCAGCTTTGTTTAGAATGGCTCAAACTGTAAACAACCCATATATCTTTCAGTGGGTGAGTAATTAAGCAAACTATAGTATATCCATATCATACAATATTACCTCTCAGTAAAAACGAGCCAACTATTGATACATACAACAAGTTGGGTGAATCTCCAAGGAATTATGCTAAGTGAGAAAAGCCAATCCCCAAACGTTATATATGGTATGACCCCATTTATATAATATTCTTGAAATGATATCATTTCATAATGGGAAACAGATTAATGGTTGCCGAAGATTAAGGAGGGGGTGAGGACAGGAGAGGAGTGTGGTTATGCGAGTGTAACAAGAGTGATCTTGTGATGACAGAAATGTTCTATCTCTTGGCTCTGTCATGTAACAATGTTAAAATCCTTGTTGTAAAATTGTACTAAAGTTTTGTAAAATGTTATCAATGGAGAAACTGAGTAAAGGATACAAAGTATATCTCTGTATAGTTTCTTACAACTGCATATAAATCTGCTGTACTCTCAAAATTAAAAAAAAAAAAAGCTTAATTGAGAGAAATTAAAATGAACACTTCCCAAACTTTCCCCCTAATATTTTCATATCATTTGTTGGTACTCATTACCTTTGTAGTTCTGATATTTACTGCCTTTTAAAATTGCCTCTTAGAGGACATCATCAAGATGGCAGAATAGTTTTCAACTGTCTTCCCCCTGAAGAACATTGATTTTGACAGTCACCCACAGATTAGTGTGCTTTTGTGAAAGTTCAAAAGTCCAGCAGAAAAGTTCTAGATCACCCAGGGAAAAAATATCCACGGTTAGTTGCATAGAGAAAAGAGGCCAGTCAATAAAGACTAGAGGAAGTGAATGCTTTTTCAAATGCCATGAGGGCAAATCAGTACCACAAGGAACATGAAAAATCAGGGAAATATGACATCACCAAAGGAATACAGTTTTCTAGAAACTGACCCCCAAAGACATGGAGATATGCAATTTTTCTAATAAACATTTCAAATTAATTGTTTTAAGGAAATTAGTGAGCCACAAGAAAGCACAGAAAATTAAACAAAATCGGGAAAACAATACACAAAACAAGAATTTTAACAGGGAATAGAAATCATAAAAAAATAACCAAACANTCTCTCTCTCTCTCTCTCTCCTAGAAATAAATAAAACATTAAAAAATTAAAAAAAAAGAAATGAAAACAAATATAGTAGAGAGCATCAACAACAGATTTTATCAAGCAGAAGAAAAAAATTTCTGAAGTCAAAGACAAGTCATTTGTAATTGTCCAGTTAGAGACAATTTCTGTATTTTTCTGTATTCAGAGACAATTTTCTGTATTCTAGAATACAGAATGGAAAAAAAGTGAAGAAAGCCTATATGAATTATGGGATAAAATTAAGATAACTCATATATACAAAATTGGAGAACCAAAAGAAGAAAAGAGGAAGAAAGGGGAAGAAAACTTATTTAAAGACATAATGGCAGAGAAAATTCCAATTCTGGATAAGTATTTGAATATTCAGCTTCATGAGGCTCATTTGTTGCTAAATAATTTCAACTCAAATGATATTTTTCAAGATATATTATAATAAAACTATGTAAAGTCAAATACAAAGAGAAAAGTTTAAAAGCAGCAAGAGAAAAAAAATCCTCATATACAAGGGAATGCACATAAGGCTATTAGAAGATTTCTCATCAGGAACCAAGCAA
>NW_027532000.1:33373-40608 GCF_008692635.1 Crocuta crocuta | reverse complement strand
GAAAGTTGTCCATTAGAAATGAAGGAAAAAGAAAGACTTTCTCAGAGAGAGAGAGAGAGAGAGAGAAAAAATCATCACTAGACTTATCTTACAAGAAATGCTGAAAGGAATTTTTCAAACTGAAGTGAAAAGATGCTAATCAGTAACATGAAAACTCTATGTTAATCAGAAAACTCATGCTAATCAGAAAACATGAAAAGCAAGTAGATAATAGAATTCAGAATACACTAATATGGTAGTGTATTAATTACTTATATCTATAAAGGATAAAGTATAAAATGATTTAAAAAATAACTAAGGTACAATAATTTATTAATGGATAATAATAAAAATATGTAAATTGTGACATCCAAAACATAATATTTGGGGTTGGGGAGTAAAAAGTAGAGTTTTCTTTTTTATGTGTCCAAAGTTAATTTGTTACCAGAATAGACTATTGTAACTATAACGTATCTTATGTCAGCTTCATTGTAACCACAAAGCACGTACCTACAGTAGGTACACACAAAAAAGGAGGTGAATCAAAGCATACCAGTTTGGAAAAACATCAATTCATACAGGAAAATAGCAAGAGAAGAAGAAAGGAGCAAAAGAACTATAAAACAGAAATAATAAAATGACAGTAGTAAGTCCTTACCATCTCAATAGTTACTTTCAATGTAAATTGATTAGATTCTCTTATTAACATTCATAGAATGGCTGAATGGATAAAAATATAAGACACAACTATGCACTGCCTATAGAAGACTAAGTTCATCCCTAAGGATACATATAGCCTCAAAATTAAGGGAAGGAAAAAGGTGTTTTTTTAAGGTTTTATTTATTTCTGAGAGAGAGAGAGAGAGAGCGAGCAGGGGAGGGTCAGAGAGAGAGGGAGACACAGAATCTGAAACAGGCTCCAGGCTCTGAGCTAGCAGTCAGCACAAAGCCCGTCGCAGGGCTCGAACCCATGAACCTTGAGATCATGACCTGAGCTGAAGTCGGCTGCCCAACTGACTGAGCCACCCAGGCGCCCTGGAAAAAAGGTATTTCATGCAAGTGGAAGCCAAACTAGAGTAAGGATAGCTATACTTATGTAAGTCAAAAACTGTCACAAGAGACCAAGAAAGTCGCTATACAATCATAGAAGTAATTCATCATGTACCCAAAACATAAATATATAAATTGTAAATATATGTACTTATTATGAAGCACCTAAGTATGTTAAACAAATACTTACAGATCTGAAGGAAGAAAGAGACAATATAATAATAGCAATAATTAATAGATCACCTAGCCAAAAATTGATTAATAAAACATTGGACTGGAAATATATTTAGACTAAATTGATTTAAAAGACATATAAGGAACATACCATCCAATAGCAGCAGAATTCAAATTTTTCTCAAGCACAAATGGAACATGCTCTAGGGTAGTATGTATTAGGTTACAAAACAAGTCTTAGAAAATTTAAGGAGACTGAAAATATATCAAGTGTCTTTTCCAACCACAGTAGTTCGAATCTAAAAATCAATAACAGGAGGAAAACTGGAAAGTTCATATATGTGGAATTTACACAACACACCTCTTTTTTTTTAATAGTTTATTGTCAAGTTGGTTTCCATATAACACCCAGCGCTCATGCCAACAAGTGCCCTCCTCCATGCCCATCACCCCCCTTCCCCTCTCCCTCACTCCCATCAGTCCTGTTTGTTCTCAGCATTCAAGAGTCTCTCATGGTTTGCCTCCCTCCCTCTCCCCCACTATTTTTCCCCTTCTTCTCCCCCATGGTCCTCCATTAAGTTCCTCCTAATCCTTTTATACGTGCAAACATATGGTATCTGTCCTTCTCTGCCTGATTTATTTCGCTCAGCATAACACACTTAAGTTCCATCCATGTTGCTACAAATGGCTAGATATCAGTAACACACTTCTGAATAACCAATGAGTCAAAGAAGAAATCAAAAGGGAAATAAAAAAATATATTGAGATAAATGAAAATGAAGACACAGCATACCAAAGGTTATGGGATGTAGCAAAATCTGTTCTGGGAGTAAAGTTTATAGCCATAATGCCTACACAAAGAAAAAATTTCAAATAAACAACCTAACTTTACACTTCAAGGAACAAGCAAAAGAAGAAAAATAAAGCCCAAAGTCATCAGAACAAAGGAAATAACAAAGATCAAAAGAGAAATAGAGACCAGAAAAATAATAGAAAAGTTCAATGAAATTAAGACCTAATTTTTGAAAAGATAAACAAAAATGACAAACCTCTGGCTAGACTAAGAGAGGGAGAAAACTCAAATAAATAGAATCAGAAATTAAAGAAGAGATTACAAATAATACCAAAGAAATAGAATCATAAGAGAATACTGTGAACAAGTATACACTGAAAAATTGGATGACCTAGGAGAAATGAATAATTTCCAAATAAAACATACAGTGTACTAAGATTAAATCATGATTAAATAGAAAATCTGAACGTACCAAAAATGAGTAAGAAGATTAAATTAGCAATAAAAAAACCTCCCGACAAAGAAAAGCCCAAGAATAGATGGTTTCATTGGTGAATTGTACCAAATATTTAAAGAATTGATGCCTATCCTTTTAAAGCATTAAAAAAAAATGAAAAGAACACTCCCAAACTCATTTTATGAGACCAGCATTACACTGATACTAAATCCAGATAAGAACACTTCATAAAAAGAAAACTACAGGACAATATTCCTGATGCAAAATTTCTTAACAAAATACTAGCTAACAACATTCAACAGCACATTAAAAGGATCATACAGCATCATCAAGTGAGCTTCATTACTGAGATGCAAGGATGATTTAACATATGCAATTAAAAACAATGTAATACACCACATTCATAGAAAGATAAAAATCATATAATCATCTCCATAGATGCTAAAAAAGCATTTGACAAAATTCAACATCCTTTCATGATAAAAACTCTCAACAAATTATTAGGTATAGAAAGAATGTACTTCAATATAATAAAGGCAATATATGGCAAATCCATAGCTAACATCATACTTAATGGTGAAAGTTTGAAAGCTATTCTTCCAATATAAGAAATAACACGGTGGCACCCAACTTCATCATCCCTATGCAATATAGTCCTAGAAGTCTTAAGCAAAGAGCAATCGAGTAAGAAAAAGAAGGAAACAGTATCTGAATCAGAGAGGAAGTAAAATTGATTCTGTTTGACTATGACAAGATTTTATATATTTAAGATCATCTATAAAACATCCACAACTAGCACCATGCTTAGTGATGAGAGACTGATGTTTTCCCCTAAGATCAGGAACAAAGCAAGGATGTCCAGCCTCGTTACCTCTGTTCAGTATTGTTCTGGAGGTTCTAGCCAAAGCAATTAGGCAAGAGACAGAAACAAAAGGCATTCAGTTTGGAAATAGCAAAAGCCCACAAATAATCCAATTAAAAAGGCGGCAAAAGACCTGAATAGATATTTTTCCCAAAGAAAATATACAAATGGCCAGTGAGTACATGAAAAGGTGTTAAACATTACTAATCATTAGGAAATGCAAATAAAAAGTACAATGAGATATCACTTCAAACCTATTAGAATGGTTAATGAAAGATAAGCAATAACTGGTATTGACAAGGATCTGGAGATAAGAGAACCCTTATATACTATGGGAATGTAAGTTGTTACAGTCAGTATGGAAAACAGTATGGAGTTTCCTCAAAAAGTTAAAAATAGGGCCACCTGTGTGGCTCTGTCAGTTGGGTGACTGACTTCGACTCAGGTTATGATCTCACAGTTCGTGGGTTCGAGCCCCGCGTCAGGGTTCGAGCTGACAGCTAGCTCAGAGCCTGGACCCTGTTTTCAGATTCTGTGTCTCCCTCTCTCTCTGACCCTCCCCTTCTCACACAGTCTCTCTCCCTCAGAAATAAATAAATAAATAAATAAATAAATAAATAAATAAATGTATGTATGTATGTTTATGACTCCTTACATCTTACAACCAGGAAAGGCTCTTTGAATCCTTATCTCACTTGGAATTTCCCTCATGTTCCCTACCACTATGTCTCTTCTGCCTTTGGCATGAGAAAGTTCTTTGGTTTGAAAGGCTCATGTATTTAGATTGAACCCACATGGATAATCCAGAATACTTTCCACTTTTGAGGTCTGTAACCCAAATCTGCAAGGTCCCTTTGCCACATAGCATAAGATATTCACAATTTTCAAGGAGCTTCACATAAACATCTTTGGAGCACCATTCTACCTACTGCAGGAAATATTTACAGGTTCACACATTCAGAAAAAGGAGCGTTTTTCTACAAGTATTTTTTTGTCATTTTAATGTCCTAAAGCAAGAAATACTGAATGTTTAACTTGAAATAAAACAAATAAAACTAAGAAGGAAACTAAAATCTCCTATAATTGCTTCACCTAGAATAGCAATAACCACACTTAACTAAAGTTTATTTCATGGGTGTGATCACAGTCTTTCACTTTAATATGTAATTGTATAACACAAGTGTTTACAATGTGAATATGTTGCATATGATTGCCTGATTTCCCACTGAAAACATTTTATTCCAGAAATTTCAATTAACAGTTATTTCCTCAGTGCCCATGAAGAGCCTACCACTGTGTTGGAACGAGGTTTAGGAAGGTGAGAAGGGACTTCCCTCACCAAGTGTTGTGTGGGGAACGATGTCTAGACAGAGAAGGAAACATGCCATATTTTTAACCATATCTCTTATGATAACAGTATAAATTTACTTCCCTAACAAGCACTCATATATATTTTGCATTTTTAAAGTTTATTTATTTATTTTGAGAGAGAGAGAGAGAGAGAGAGAGAGAGAGAGAGAACAAGCGTGAATGGGGGGGACGGGCACAGAAAGAGAGAGAGAATCCAATATGATGTGGGGCTCGAACCCATCAACCTCATGGCTTGTGCTGAAATCAAGAGTGGAATGCTTAACCAACTGAGCCACCCAGGCGTCCCTAAATTTGGCATTTAGATTATCACTTTAAACTCTAAATATGTTACAAGCAGGTACACCATTTTTTTTTCTTGTACTTGCAGCTTTATGGTCAGTGTCAATAATTGTTATTAATTTAGCTGGGTTTAATAATAAATATTCAATTACCTTCAGGCCTTTAAACAATTCAAGAATACGGAATCCTCAATTTGTTCTACAATGTCAGGTTGGTAATGACCATAAATAATAATTGCCTTCTTTGTGGGGACCCTAATCTTAATTACATGTTTGCTCCATGGACTCATCTAACTGGAATTTTATGATCCAAATGTGATTTACTGCTATAAATTAAATAATTATCTGAGGCACTGTCAGGGCTCCTGGGACCAGTGATGTGAAATCTGATCAATCTTGTGGAGTTTAATGTCTCCTACAAATGGAAAGCAGCTCAGGAATTCATAGCCTGTTTTATTGTCTCCTGCAGCCTGGTCATTTAGATCAGGAAAGTGGGGAAAAAAAAAAAAAAAAAGGAGAAGGAGAAGAAGAAGGTGTATTATCTGTCTCAAACCTGTGGCAGCCAAGTGAAAAGATTTAGAAAGTCATAAAAATTACTCTAAAAAAAGAGTATGGAAACAATTTGATCTGGGTGGTTTGGAAGAAATGGACCAGAATAACTCTTGTCCAGCAGTTCATGGAAATATCTGCCTAGAATTGTACTTTTACACAATTGAAGAGGACCATATGTTACTTCAAATCTGCTAGCAAACAAAGAAAAAAATTAAAATTCAATAGCTGCTCCCACCCCCACTGTTCTCTCACATTGCTTGAATTATTATGGCCATGAAGTGAAAAAAAGCAAGTATTTTATACATGTAAGGCAAGGGCAAAGCAATGTGATAGCATTTATTATAGACATATGCATGGGGCACGATGATAGCGTAGAGGAAAGAGAATGTCATGTTATTTATGAGGTTGGAGCAGCCTAAGAGAGAGACTGCCTATGGCCAAAATCCTCTTTTGTGGGTTCACTAAAGCTCAGAGTGCTTGTGGGTTGTCCCAAGTGACACTACTCAGGAGATAACATCTGGCAATGCAGCTAATTCTGGATGCCATTTTCACTTGATTTTTCCTCCCTCACTCTACCTCTCCTCTGTACAGCTTAGTTGTAAACTCTTTATTTCTTTTCGAAAGTACTTTTCCTCAGCTACTAGTATCTATTGTGATCAAGAGAGATGCTTGCTCCATATTCTTTTACATTTAAGCCTATACTCAAGCATTACTTTATATTTATTAAGGTCTTATTAGACTGTGGAAGTAGCTATGGACAAGTTCAGTGTCTTGTATGATGGAACCAGCTAATTACTAGGGGAATATAATAATAAACAAATAAACAAATAAAATAATTATATATGGTGGTAAGTGCTGTAAAGGAAACCATTTGGGCTTTGAACACTTGGGGCGGAGGTTAGACAGCATATAGGGGATGCATTAGAGAGTGTGGCCAGGGAAGGCCTCTGTGGCAGGATGTAGCTTCGCAGAAGATGGAAAGCAAGCTGAAACTAGAAGAATAAGGGGAAGGGCTGACTACATGACCTCACATGATCATCCCTGCAACTTACTGCACCACCTCTAGCATTTTCTACAAATGGCATACTATAGAAGTCCCTGGATGGAAGCATTCTCTGTATCTTAACACTAAACCTGCATATTTGCATGCAGTTGACAATGATTTTTTCCTTCTTTTATTACCATGAAATGGGGTCCTACTTGTTCTCTAATATATATCACAGATGTAGAATAACATCATTAATATATGAAAACTTGTCGACGTGTCACATTGTATCTTACTAAGGTTAATATAGTATTGATGCCAATTCTATTACTCAGTTAATGCTTCCTGTTGGTGATGACCTTCTGTTTGTTCATCTATCCAAGAAACGTATACTAAGTACCTACAGTGTGTCTGAAACTGTGTGATGTGAGTACTTGAGATCCAATGATCAAGATGACAGACCAAAGCATCAATCATGAATATGGAGCTCTCCACTTGTTTACTAATGAGAGGTGTATAACTTGGCATGGGCTCTGTCTATACTATTTTTTTAAATATTTTTATTTATTTCTAGGAGAGAGAGAGAGAGAGAGAGCGTGAGCAGGGGAGGGTCAGAGAGAGAGGGAGTCACAGACTGAAACAGGCTCCAGGCTCTGAGCTGGCAGTCAGCACAGAGCCCGACACGGGGCTCGAACCCACGAACTGCGAGATCATGACCTAAGCGAAAATCAGAC
>NW_027532000.1:29583-33319 GCF_008692635.1 Crocuta crocuta | reverse complement strand
TATTTATTTCTGAGAGAGAGAGAGAGAGAGCGAGCAGGGGAGGGTCAGAGAGAGAGGGAGACACAGAATCTGAAACAGGCTCCAGGCTCTGAGCTAGCAGTCAGCACAAAGCCCGTCGCAGGGCTCGAACCCATGAACCTTGAGATCATGACCTGAGCTGAAGTCGGCTGCCCAACTGACTGAGCCACCCAGGCGCCCTGGAAAAAAGGTATTTCATGCAAGTGGAAGCCAAACTAGAGTAAGGATAGCTATACTTATGTAAGTCAAAAACTGTCACAAGAGACCAAGAAAGTCGCTATACAATCATAGAAGTAATTCATCATGTACCCAAAACATAAATATATAAATTGTAAATATATGTACTTATTATGAAGCACCTAAGTATGTTAAACAAATACTTACAGATCTGAAGGAAGAAAGAGACAATATAATAATAGCAATAATTAATAGATCACCTAGCCAAAAATTGATTAATAAAACATTGGACTGGAAATATATTTAGACTAAATTGATTTAAAAGACATATAAGGAACATACCATCCAATAGCAGCAGAATTCAAATTTTTCTCAAGCACAAATGGAACATGCTCTAGGGTAGTATGTATTAGGTTACAAAACAAGTCTTAGAAAATTTAAGGAGACTGAAAATATATCAAGTGTCTTTTCCAACCACAGTAGTTCGAATCTAAAAATCAATAACAGGAGGAAAACTGGAAAGTTCATATATGTGGAATTTACACAACACACCTCTTTTTTTTTAATAGTTTATTGTCAAGTTGGTTTCCATATAACACCCAGCGCTCATGCCAACAAGTGCCCTCCTCCATGCCCATCACCCCCCTTCCCCTCTCCCTCACTCCCATCAGTCCTGTTTGTTCTCAGCATTCAAGAGTCTCTCATGGTTTGCCTCCCTCCCTCTCCCCCACTATTTTTCCCCTTCTTCTCCCCCATGGTCCTCCATTAAGTTCCTCCTAATCCTTTTATACGTGCAAACATATGGTATCTGTCCTTCTCTGCCTGATTTATTTCGCTCAGCATAACACACTTAAGTTCCATCCATGTTGCTACAAATGGCTAGATATCAGTAACACACTTCTGAATAACCAATGAGTCAAAGAAGAAATCAAAAGGGAAATAAAAAAATATATTGAGATAAATGAAAATGAAGACACAGCATACCAAAGGTTATGGGATGTAGCAAAATCTGTTCTGGGAGTAAAGTTTATAGCCATAATGCCTACACAAAGAAAAAATTTCAAATAAACAACCTAACTTTACACTTCAAGGAACAAGCAAAAGAAGAAAAATAAAGCCCAAAGTCATCAGAACAAAGGAAATAACAAAGATCAAAAGAGAAATAGAGACCAGAAAAATAATAGAAAAGTTCAATGAAATTAAGACCTAATTTTTGAAAAGATAAACAAAAATGACAAACCTCTGGCTAGACTAAGAGAGGGAGAAAACTCAAATAAATAGAATCAGAAATTAAAGAAGAGATTACAAATAATACCAAAGAAATAGAATCATAAGAGAATACTGTGAACAAGTATACACTGAAAAATTGGATGACCTAGGAGAAATGAATAATTTCCAAATAAAACATACAGTGTACTAAGATTAAATCATGATTAAATAGAAAATCTGAACGTACCAAAAATGAGTAAGAAGATTAAATTAGCAATAAAAAAACCTCCCGACAAAGAAAAGCCCAAGAATAGATGGTTTCATTGGTGAATTGTACCAAATATTTAAAGAATTGATGCCTATCCTTTTAAAGCATTAAAAAAAAATGAAAAGAACACTCCCAAACTCATTTTATGAGACCAGCATTACACTGATACTAAATCCAGATAAGAACACTTCATAAAAAGAAAACTACAGGACAATATTCCTGATGCAAAATTTCTTAACAAAATACTAGCTAACAACATTCAACAGCACATTAAAAGGATCATACAGCATCATCAAGTGAGCTTCATTACTGAGATGCAAGGATGATTTAACATATGCAATTAAAAACAATGTAATACACCACATTCATAGAAAGATAAAAATCATATAATCATCTCCATAGATGCTAAAAAAGCATTTGACAAAATTCAACATCCTTTCATGATAAAAACTCTCAACAAATTATTAGGTATAGAAAGAATGTACTTCAATATAATAAAGGCAATATATGGCAAATCCATAGCTAACATCATACTTAATGGTGAAAGTTTGAAAGCTATTCTTCCAATATAAGAAATAACACGGTGGCACCCAACTTCATCATCCCTATGCAATATAGTCCTAGAAGTCTTAAGCAAAGAGCAATCGAGTAAGAAAAAGAAGGAAACAGTATCTGAATCAGAGAGGAAGTAAAATTGATTCTGTTTGACTATGACAAGATTTTATATATTTAAGATCATCTATAAAACATCCACAACTAGCACCATGCTTAGTGATGAGAGACTGATGTTTTCCCCTAAGATCAGGAACAAAGCAAGGATGTCCAGCCTCGTTACCTCTGTTCAGTATTGTTCTGGAGGTTCTAGCCAAAGCAATTAGGCAAGAGACAGAAACAAAAGGCATTCAGTTTGGAAATAGCAAAAGCCCACAAATAATCCAATTAAAAAGGCGGCAAAAGACCTGAATAGATATTTTTCCCAAAGAAAATATACAAATGGCCAGTGAGTACATGAAAAGGTGTTAAACATTACTAATCATTAGGAAATGCAAATAAAAAGTACAATGAGATATCACTTCAAACCTATTAGAATGGTTAATGAAAGATAAGCAATAACTGGTATTGACAAGGATCTGGAGATAAGAGAACCCTTATATACTATGGGAATGTAAGTTGTTACAGTCAGTATGGAAAACAGTATGGAGTTTCCTCAAAAAGTTAAAAATAGGGCCACCTGTGTGGCTCTGTCAGTTGGGTGACTGACTTCGACTCAGGTTATGATCTCACAGTTCGTGGGTTCGAGCCCCGCGTCAGGGTTCGAGCTGACAGCTAGCTCAGAGCCTGGACCCTGTTTTCAGATTCTGTGTCTCCCTCTCTCTCTGACCCTCCCCTTCTCACACAGTCTCTCTCCCTCAGAAATAAATAAATAAATAAATAAATAAATAAATAAATAAATGTATGTATGTATGTTTATGACTCCTTACATCTTACAACCAGGAAAGGCTCTTTGAATCCTTATCTCACTTGGAATTTCCCTCATGTTCCCTACCACTATGTCTCTTCTGCCTTTGGCTGGAGAAAGTTCTTTGGTTTGAAAGGCTCATGTATTTAGATTGAACCCACATGAATAATCCGAATACTTTCCACTTTTGAGGTCTGTAACCCAAATCTGCAAGGTCCCTTTGCCACATAGCATAAGATATTCACAATTTTCAAGGAGCTTCACATAAACATCTTTGGAGCACCATTCTACCTACTGCAGGAAATATTTACAGGTTCACACATTCAGAAAAAGGAGCGTTTTTCTACAAGTATTTTTCTGTCATTTTAATGTCCTAAAGCAAGAAATACTGAATGTATAATTTGAAATAAAACAAATAAAACTAAGAAGGAAACTGAAAAAAAAATAAATGTATGATTGAAAAAAAGTTAAAAATAGAACTACCATATACTCTAGTAATTCCAGTTTGGAGTATATATCTAAAGGAAATGAAATCAGTATCTCAAAGAAATACCTTCTCCCTGTGTTCATTGCAGCAGTATTCAACAATAGCCAAGACATGGAAA
>NW_027532000.1:27876-29561 GCF_008692635.1 Crocuta crocuta | reverse complement strand
ACACACACACACACACACACACACACACATAGAGAGAGAGAGAGACAGAGAGAGAGAGAGAGAGAGAAGGAAATCCTGCCTTTTGTCATATCATGGATGAACCTGGAAGGTATTATGATAAGTGAAATAATTCAGAGAAAGATAAATATGTATGATCTCAGTTACATGTGGAATGTAATAAATAATAGAAACAGAATAGATTTTTAAAAACAGAAACAGAATAGATTGGTGGCTGCCAGATGCAGAAGATGTGGGGTTGGGGAAATGGGTAAAGGTAGTTAAAGGGTACAAGCTTATAAAATAAGTTCTGTATAGCATCATCACAAGTTAATAATACTGTATTGTAAATTTGTAAGTTTTAAGAGAGTAGATCTCAAAAATTCTCATCAAAAGAAAAAATATGTAACTATGTAACCTTAAAGTGGTTATCATTTTGCAGTATATACATACATCAAAGCATTATATTCTACACCTTAATATTATACAATGTAATATGTCTATTATATCTCAATAAAACTGATGGAAAAAAAATACAAACTCTAAGCAGACCAATAACGACTAAGTAGATTGAATTAGTAATCAAAAACCTCCCAAAAATAAAAGCCTAGAACCAGATGGTTTCACTGGGTAATTCTGTGGAACATACACCAGTTCTTAAAATTTTCCAAAAAACTGAAAGGAATACTTCCAGACTCATTTTATGAGTCATTTATTAGTGCCAGGATTACATTGACACTAATGCCAGATAAAGACAATATAAGACAATGCAGGCCAATATTTCTGATAAATATAGATGTAAAAATTCTCAACAACATGCTAGCAAACCAAATTCAACAGCACATTAAAGGATCATACACCTCTTCTAGTGGGATTTATCTCTAGGAAGCAGGGATCATTTGACATATGCAAATCAATAAATGTGATTCACCACATTAACAGAAAGTAAGATGAAATCACATATCATCTGCATGCATGGACTAAAATCATCTGACAAAGTTCAACATGCTTTCATGCTAAAGATTCTCAATAAATTTGATATATATGGAACATACTTCAACATAATCAGTGCCTTATATGACATGCTTACCACAATTAATATGCATGCTCAATGGTGAATGGTTGAAAGCTTGTCATCTAATATCAGGAACAAGACAAGGATACCAACTCCCACCGTTCTATTCAACATACTGTTGGAAGTCCTACTCAGAGCAATCAGGCAAGAAAAAGAAATAAAAGAAAGGAAGAAGGAAATTTTTCTCTATTTGCAGATGACATTATTTTATATATAGAAATATCTAAAGATTCTCCTAAGAAATTTAAAGTATTATGATAATAATGGAATCCAATAATGTTTCAGTATACAAAATACATGTACAAAAATCACTTGTGTTTCAGTTACAATGAACATTCAAAAGAGACATTAATGAAACAATCCCATTTGCAATAACACAAAATGAGACAAAGTACTTAGGAATACATTTAACTTAAGAGGTTAAAAATCTGTACATTTATAAAAAGAAGTTTGGACATTTAGGGGCGCCTGGGTGGCTTAGTCGGTTAAGCGTCCGACTTTGGCTTAGGTCATGATCTCGCGGTTCATGGGTTCGAGCCCCGCGTCGGGCTCTGTGCTGACTGCCAGCTCAGAGCCTGGAGCCTGTTTCAGTTTGTGACTCCCTCTCTCTCTG
>NW_027532000.1:27480-27860 GCF_008692635.1 Crocuta crocuta | reverse complement strand
TTTGGACATTTATAAAAGAAATTGAAGAAGAGATAGATAAATGGAATGATATTTCTTGTTCATGGATTGTAAGAATTAACATTTTGGAAATGCCCTTACTGCCCAAAGCCATCTATAGATTTATTGTAATCCCTATCTCAAATTTCATTGCATTTTTCACAGAAGTAGATAAAGCAATTCTAAAATTCATATGGAACCACAAAAGACCCTGAATAACCAAAGCAATCCTGAGAAAGAAGAACAAAGCTGGTGGTATCATGCTTTCGGATTTAAAACTTTATCCCAAAGCTATAGTAATCGAAACAATCTTGTACTGACATAAAATCTGACATATAGTCTAATGGAAGAGAAACAAGAGCCAAATTATAAAGCCATAGTAA
>NW_027532000.1:24624-27448 GCF_008692635.1 Crocuta crocuta | reverse complement strand
CTTCTGCACAACAAAAGGAACAATCAACAAAATAAAAGGGCAACCAACAGAATGAGAGAAAATATTTGCAAACCACATATCTGATAAAGGATTAATATGCAATGTATATGAGCAACATATACAACTCAATTTAAAAATGTTCAGGGGCGCCTAGTGGCTCAGTTGGTTAAGTGTCCGGCTTCAGCTCAGGTCATGATCACACGGTTCATGGGTTCGAGCCCCGCATTGGGTTCTGTGCTGACACCTAGCTCAGAGCCTGGGGCTTGCTTCAGATTCTGTGTGTCCCTCTCTCTCTGCCCTTCCCCTGGCTCATGCTCTGTCTCTCTCTGTCTCAAAAATAAATAAGCTATAAAAAAAATTTTAAAAAGTTCAGTTAAAAATGGGCAAAGGATGTAAATAGACATTTTCCCAAAGAAGACATTCAAATGCCCATGTAAACGTTCTACAGGTATAAGAAAAGCAGTTCAACATTATTAATCATCAGAAGAATGCAAATCAAAACCATGAGTTGTTATATTTTTTAGAGAGGCTGTTATACAAAAACAAAAACAAAAACAGGTAACAATTTCTGGTGAGGATGTGGAGAAAAGGGAATGCCCATCCTACTGATGGTAGGAATGTAAATTGTTAAGCTACTATGAAAATACTATGAAGCACCCTTAAAAATTGCAAATAGAGCTGTGTATTTTGGAAGAAAATGAAATTAGGATCTCAAAGAGATGTCTACACCCTCTTGTTCATTGCAACATTATTCACAATAGCCAAGATAGCAAGCAAACAAATGTCCTTCAGCAGATGAATAGATAAAATAAATGTGGTATATACAATGCAATATTATTCAGTCATAGAAAGAAGGAAATCCTGCCATTTATGGAAACATGAATGGACTTTAAGTGCATTATATTATGTGAAATAAGTAAAACAAAATTACAAATACTATATGATCTCACTTATATTGAAATCTTAAAAAGTAAACTTATCGAAACAGAAAGTAGATTGGTCATTGCCAAGGGCTGGGATTGCGGGAAGTATAAACATGTTGGTTAAAGGGCACAAACTTTAGTTATAAAGTGAAGAGATTCTGGGGATATAATGTACAGTATGGTGACTGTAGTTAACAATATCTTATTGTGTACTTAGGAGTTGCTAAGAGTTCTTAAATGCTCACACCACACAAAAAAGGTAATTTTGTGATGTAATGAATATACTAACTTTATTATGGTAATCATTTTGTAATATATATGTATGTCAAATTATCAAATTGCACAACTTAAACTTACAGAATGTTATATATCAAGTATATCTCAATAAGTCTGGAAAACAAAAGTAAGAACCAAAACAAAGCTTTTAGAAAAGAACTGATTCCTTGTCACATAAGTGCCAATGGCTGGTGATGGCTCAATATACTACTTCTAGTGTAATGGGATGAAGTCATTAAACAAAGGCAAACAAATAAGCTGTAATGTTGAAATTTCAGCAAATTGGCCAGCAGATGAGGAACTTTTTTGGGAATAGCAGAGAGGTCTTCATTGGATTCTGAATCATATACTATATGCATCAGCCTATTATGTTAACTTTTTAAAATTTTTATTGTTTATGGTTGAGAGAGACAGAGTATGAGCAGGTGAGGGGCAGAGAGAGAGGGAGACACAGAATACAAAGCAGGCTCCAGGCTTTGAGCTGTCAGCACAGAGCCCAATGCGGGGCTCAAACCCACAAGCTGGGGGATCATGACCTGAGCCAAAGTCAGATGTTTAATGGGGTGAGCCACCCAGGCACCCCTATAATGTTCTGAATATAGGTTAGGATTAAACTTTCAGTTTAGGCTCCCACCTCCACCAGTATCCTCTATTCATGTGGATTTTGTTTTGATGGTTGCAAACACTTCTATGAAAGTTGAAGTCATTGAAGTGTTCCATTTGAAAGGTTACAAATATATTCCAAATCTTCCTTGCAGGCCATGAGTCATATCTTCTTTGCTTTCTGCCTCATCTACCAATGTCACCTCCACATTAAATATGGTTTTATCATTCTCAACCTGGTGTAGAATACTGGATCACTTGTACCTTAGCTTTTAGAAAATCACTTTCCAACTAAAAACCTGCTTTGAAGTCAGTAGTTCTTAACAGGCTCTTTTGACACTTTGAGGGAGTTGAGAAGGGAGAAAACCAAAGACCTTTGAAGTTAAATGGAAATTGTTGGGTGATTTGCAATAACAGTCCTGTGTAACAGATTATGGTCTCTTGAAAAGAGCTTGAACTGAGAAATCAAAGAATGTGAATTCTATCCCTCACTTTAGGACCTTGAGTGTGACATTTCACCCCATATGTCCTCATCTGTAAAATGTCAGATCTCAGTGTCCTCATCTGTAATATGGCTAATGATAACACCACAAACTTCTCAGGGATACCTAGTAGATGAGAAAGCATGTGTTGTTGTTGTTGCAGTAGTCATCACAGTATTCCAAAATCTGTTAAGGAATATAATTCTTGACTTGGAGATTTTCAATTCCAGTTCGTACTCTCTAAAATAGACTGCCTTGAATTGTCTGCCCAAAGTGGCCACTGGGTCATTTCAGAAACCCCTTGCTACTTAACTTATCCCATTTCCCTTTGATCTCTCCTCTACTCTAGGTGTCAACTCTGCCCGCTCAGTTCCTCCTTCCTACCCACCACCGCAGGACCCGTTAAACCAAGGCCAGTACCTGGTCCCCGATGGCATCGCTCAGTCGCAGGTCTTTGAGTTCACCGAACCCAAGCGCAGCCAGTCACCATTCTGGCAAAACTTCAGCAGGTTAACCCCCTTCAAAAAATAATACCTACAC
>NW_027532000.1:463-24555 GCF_008692635.1 Crocuta crocuta | reverse complement strand
CCAATGACTTCCAAATATTTTATCCCTTCTTAAAAGTTTTCTGTTCTTACCCTGTCCCCCTCCCATTTATTTCCAAAAAACGATATTTCTATGTGTTCCTTTTCTTGTTGAGATAATCTCTTTGCTCCCCTGTGAGTGATTCATTGACTTGTCATTATTACCATAGATGTGTTTGTATTGCTTTTTTTCTTTACTGATGATACTGATGCTGATGACTTTTTAATTTAATTTGATGTGATAGAGTTTGGTAGTTCAAATTTCTTTTTTTCTTCCTTTTACTATTCAATGGGTAAAGGGAAGATTCACCTTTCTCTTATCCCTAATATGACCATCTGTGAATGTTTCTGCAGCCTGGCAGTTGCCCCAGACAGCCTTTTCCCTGCATCTTTTGTCCTCAGTCGTGCCAGTCTAGACATGCTCTGTTGTGCTCTGTGACATAACTGCTTGATATTTCTCTTGCTTTCACTGTGTTTTAGGTGTTGTAGAGGGATCAAAACCAAACAGAATCAAGGGAGAGTCAGAGTATAATAATGCCGGAGAGGACTTCTGTTCAGGGGACATTCTGCATTTGGGCTCTTCTCTAGCACTGGGATTTCCAAGTTGTACCACTGCTAGGTCATGACAGTTTTGTATCTGGGGTTTAGTTTGAGCCAACTGTTCTCTTCAAGCTGTTTTGGTTATGTTGTTACTTGTAGGCCTTTCCCTCCCCTAACCTAAAAGATTTGAACTTGAAGAAAATCTTCAAGGCTGAGGCTGAGACTCTGCTTCCTGGTGAAAGGGATTCAATTGCCTCCAGCACCAAGTAGGCTTAAAGTTGGGGTTTCCCACTGCAGTCATTTCAGGGGCCTGGTCATCCCTACTTCCATTTTCAGATTGTTTAGGCAGTATTGATACGAGTCTATGAAGGGGTCAAGACAGAGCCCACCTGACCAAGATCATCAGCTGCCTTCGAATTATTGACCTGGACAAGATACAAGACTGACCTTAAACTCTTAAAGGAAAGAACAGTGATGGGCATGGAAAGAGGCAGCCTCAACCCAAAATATGTACCTGCAGTTCCTATCACTCAGGCTATATGAGACTTCCCCTATTGTTAACAGATTGCATGGACAATCTTCCATGATTCTTTCCCTCCCCTCTCCCTGTAGTCCTTCTTTCTCCTGTTCTCCTGGAACAGGAGAATTGCTGCTATTAGCATAGTTAAATAACTTCTGTGACTCTAAGAAGGTCCTATTTCCAACATTCTCTCATCCCAGGACATTGAAACAAGTATGTGAAGACCCCAGGGGACTCTTCCCTGTGGAGAAAAGATCTGAGGTAGAGACACTACTCTCAGGCTCATTTTAGGCAGGCTTTATACTTGGGGAAAACTAACTTCTCCCACTAAGGGGCAGGCTCCCTATGGGTGCAGGAGTTCCTGTTCCTTCTCCCCACATAACCCTTTCAAGTGGACAGACCTTGAACACCAAGGAAATGGAGTCCAAAGAAGTGAGAATGGGCCCTGCTATGGAGAACCACTTAATGTAAGAATCTGGAAATTGTGAGTGTGTTTTGGACTCTATGGGAGAAAACTTCATCATGAAAGGACTTCAGCTTACTGAGCAGCAGTTATGGCTGCATGGGGTCCTCAGCATAGTTGACTTGATTGCTGCTCTATGCCTCCTGACCCAGACCAGGTCCTGCCCAGCCTGGGAATTTTTCCTCTGTAGGAATCAAATTACAAGCTGTTTATGCTTCCATTCAACCACATTTAAATCAGACTTGTGGGGTAAGTCAAGGGTAAGCCTGAGCTGGGCAGAGGGCTGGGGCTCAGGACTGGCCATGAAAGCTCAGCAAATGACTTAGCTACTTAAGCCCCTTTTGCAAGGCAACTGGTACCCAGCACCTAAGCTAAAAGGGCCTCCCTAGCAAACAGCATGTGTTTCAATGGCTGTGTAGGCCTCCCTGGAGTATACATCCTTTCCCTACTTTCCTTTCCTCTTCACTAGGGTTAAGCAAATTCTCCAGGGGTGAGGAGCAAACCAAGAGGGGATTCTTGGCCAAGTCCCTGGACTTACAACATCTCTTAGCCAAGTCCCTTACCCTCCATCCATGCCCTTCTCCCCTGAGGTTGTCTCAGAGCTCCAGGATCAGGGATATTACCCCTTACAACCCACCTCTCATCTACCCAAACCACTGGCATCACCAGATGCCAATAACTTGTGAAAAGAACAAAAAATCAGCTTGCCATTGGTTGGAGTGTTCCCCCAGCCTATGGTAGCAAAGCAGACCAGTGACCAACAACCCCAAGTGGAGCCCTATTACCTGAGATCAGGGTCCAAGTCTATTCTGTGTCCCCACAGCAGTGCTATCCCCAAGAACTCTGTAAATCTCCTCTATGCGTGCATGGCCCCTGAGCTCCCCTTTCCTCAATTCAATGAGGCCTGGATTTGCTCTCCAAAAGGCTTTGCTAATGTGTTTTATGGGCCCTGCTGTGGGATGGTCCTAACACAGAAATCCAACTCCTCTTTCTCTCTCCCTCTCTCCTCTTCTCTCTATGTGTATAACTCTAATGGATTTATCAAGGACAGCAACAAGAGAGTTCTAACAATTCTAGTGTGAAGCCAAATAGTGATCTTTTAGTGCTTTGGGGCTGGGGTGGGCTGGGGTGGATGGATGGGTAACAGTGATTTTGATTACCCCTGCTGCTCTGCATTTGCCAGTTTATTATTTTGTTTATTCTGACTGTTTGACCCTGTCAAACAAGTGTCAAAGTTGTGTGTTTAAAAAATGTTTAACAACAAAAATATGATGTTGTAATGACACAAAGCCTTATGAAAATATTTATGGAGTTCAATAAANCAAAATAAAGGGAGTTTTTCCTGATCAGGGGCTGTTTATTCCAACCTAATGTTGGCCTGCCAAACCTGCTGTTCCATTGTCAGGCATCTCATGGGCTATCTATGAACTTCCATGTCCTTTCTAGAAGAGTGGGCCATAAGAACCAAGTTTGATCCTGTAACCAGGGACACTTCAAGTATCTTTATAGCTGGGACTGTCGTTCATGTCACCTGTCCCTTTGGTAAAACTTGAGGACCCATACCTGACCCCATTCTTTCCCTTGCAGCTACAAGTCCAGTACCTGCCCTGGGCACTCATGGGAGCTAAAAGCTACTTTTTGGACCCACTCAGAGGCCATATAATATTCTGGTCTGTCTTCTCAGAAGTAGACACATTCCTTAACCATCACCCAAAGTGGGTGGAGTAATCTTACAGTTTTTTTCATCATAGTGTTGCCTGCAAGTAGATGCTCCTAGCTGCCCACAACACCTTCATGTGTTGTCTTAACCTGCCCATCAGTGATCCAATAGTGGGTTTGTTCTGGCCTCACCTGCCTGCCTCCAGAGTGACTAAACACCCTAATAAAGTGCTTATTTACTAAAAGGGACCAGGTAATTTTTCCAAGCTACAGAGTTAAGAAGAGGAGCAGGTGTGTTACCTCTTGGTCAAGGTGTGAGCCCTGTGTATCTAGGCCTAAGAGATGTCCTTAATCTAATATTTGGAGAAAGTAATTATTAAAACATATCCTTCAGTAAACTACTCTTTCTCCATTTCTTGGGTCTCAATTTAACCTCTTTCCCTTTCCCATGGGATCTGACATCTTTTTTATCACACTCAGAAAATTCAGTTCTCTTAGGGTGCCTGGGTGGCTCAGTTGGCTAAGCATCCGACTTCAGCTCAGGTCATGATCTCACGGTCTGTGAGTTCGAACCCCACAGTGGGCTCTGTGCTGACAGCTCAGAGACTGGAACCTCCTTCCGATTCTGTGTCTCCTCTCTCTTTCTGCCCTTTCCCCGCTCATGCTCAGTCTCTCTCTGTTTCAAAAATAAATAAAAACACTAATTTAAAAAAGAAAAAGAAAATTCAGTTTTCAGTAGTCCCTTCTCTGTCTTGCCACTTCCCGGCCTCATCAACTTCCAAAGGTGAATCTCAGTTACCTCCTGCAGAGCAAGAGGACTATCTCTGGTCTCAGTACTCCCTGACTACCTCCTGAGAGTTCTAGAATAGAGAGTGGGGAGATAAATGCTTGGCATCTTACACTCTGAGATGCAGCTGATTCTCTCCTAAGTTACCTAATATCAAACATGTCTCATCACCAAAAAGAATGGCTCGACTACTTACAAGCTTATTTGCTAAGAGCATTTATACACTTGGTGCTCTCAGTTTTATTACAAAGCACCCTATATTCACTGTGGAGAGTGCTGCTATACTCATTGATGAAAGTGCCACTTGCCTAATTAAGTTTCCAATTTGCCATTTTTAAATGTTTATTTTTGATAGAGACAGAGAGCAAGAGAGAGTGCAAGCATTTTTGTGTGAGTTGAGGAAGGACAGAGAGAGAGGGAGAGAGAGAATCCCAAGAAGGCTCCAGACTGTCAGTGCAGAACCTGATTCAGGGATGGAACTCAGAAATCGTGAGGTCATGACCTGAGCCAAAACCAAGAGCCAGACGCTTAACTGACTAAGGCACCCAGGTGCCCTCAATTTGCCTTTTCTAATTTCTAAGTTTCTTCCTTTGACTGGGGATAGAAGGGATAGTAAAGTATCACTTTTAGGAGGTTTTCAAAAGGAGAAGGCCTTAGCCCATCCCAAGATCATTGTAATCAGGATGATGGCTTCTTATTCTACTTTCCTCAGGATCTTCTGGGAGGTTCAGGAGTGGAGAGAGAGATCTGTGGTGTGCCCAGATGGTCAGAACTAGAATGGAGAGAGGAGACTCTTCCCAGCTTCCAGGCAAAGTCTTCTTCCTAGAACAAGTTATCCCCTGACCTATCTATATACAGGGTCTGATGTAGGAGGCTAATGACTTATTTAAGTATAACATTTATCCTATTTTCAATGAACTTACCATGTATAGTGTCTCATGTAATCCTCCTGACAACCATTTGGCAATGGGATTATTAACCACATTTCACACAGGAGAAGCCAGAGGCTCATTTGAAGTCACTAGTCAAGGTTACCAAGCTTGTGAGTATTCATCACCTAAATCCCACCCCCATTCAAACTTATCTAAGTTCAAAGATACTTGCTCTCAGTATTCCTGGGGGTTGCATGGGTTGGGGAAGGGCTGGAAACAAAAATATGAAATAAGCTGGTATTCACATGTGAATAAGTATAATTCCTTGTACTCTACTCCTTGAGAGCCATCTACTTGTGACTGAAACCATAGGTCCTTTTGTCCCTAGTACTGATAGCAAGCGAGTGAAGGACCAAAGCCTCTGCTTACTTAAGTGTTTCAGCCAGTGAGGCCACCAATGTGCTGCTTGGCTCACTTAGCTTTTGGCTCCTTTGGGATTTCCTTATTCATTCTGACCTGCTCATTACTGGCTCCCAGAGGCTTTTAAGATATGGGGCTGATGAAGTAGATCATGTTTCCCCAGGACTTTCCCTGCCAGTCTCAAAATAGCAAAATGAGACTTCTTAGCATGAGTCCTAAGCACCTGCAGGACAAGTTTGCCTGGCCATAGGTAGATTAAATCAACTGGGTTTGCAACACAGTTGAAGAGGGACATTTGGCAGTAAGTTTCATGTCCCCTGGAAACACACTATTCTTGTTTCATCTCCTCCATTTCTGTCTTGGGCTGTGACCTCCTCCTCTAGGAGTGTCGCAGGGACACTGTTCTCTCATATAGTTAAGAAAGGTGCAGGGGAGAAGATGGTACATGAGGATACAGTAGCCCTGTGTTCTTTAGAAATCTCTATTATTTCTAGTTAGCTCATCAACAGGTCACTTAAGGCAGCTTCCTAGATGATGCTATATCCATCTCCACAACAGCCATGCTTCTTCACAGGTCTGTCAACCAGATGAATGAGATTCAGCCCACATATCCCGAGTATGTAATCTGGGCCAGATCTTGTAGGGATACCAAGATGACTAAAATAATGTTTCTACTACGGTTACTCAGAGTTTAGTAAGAACATATAAGAATGGGTCGTAACAGGGATGGATGGGGGCCTGGAGGTATGCAGAGAATGGAGTGGTTAATTCTGATTGAGGAAATCTTTGTAACCAGTAAGGACAAGTTTAGTTGTGCTGCAGGAATAAATACTCCCCAAATCTCAATATGGTATATTGAGTATATATGGCTTAATATAAAAAGTTTATTTCTTCCCATGCAAATATTTCTGTAGATCCCAATAACTGTCCAAATCAGGGTCTTCCATGTGATAGTACATGGTCTGGGCTGTTCTAACACATACTTCCATAATCGTCACTGCTGGAGAAAGAGCCCTAAAGTGTTTCTCACTTATGCTTAAATTCTCTATCCCTGCTTTCAGTCACAGTCCAGAGGGCCAGAACTGATCACATGGCCTAATCCAACTTCGAGGGAGCAGGAAACTGTAAAAGTTCTATAAGTTCAGATGGGAAGGAGAACTAGATATGGATGAACATTAGAAACCCCTACCAAAGAAGGAAAGGTTTGAACTAGGCCTCAGAAGACAGGGAAAATTCTACCATGTTGTGAAGGTTAGAGCAACTGAGAAGTTAGGGGAAACAGTCCACATAAGATCATCTTTCCTTCTGACACCAATTGCAAGTCCAGGGATTCCCAAGACCACTCTTAGGTTTGACAAACAGACTCACAGAACTGACTGTTTTGGTCATGGTTTATGAAACCTATAGAGTTCAGATTAAAATCAGTTAAGGGAGGAAACCAGAGAAGAGTCCAAGAAAGTACCAAATAGAGAGCTTCAGTTGTCCATTCCCTGCGGACTTGGGACAGTGTTACTTATTTGGCATCTCTATATGACAATTTGCAAGGAGTATTCCTAGGAAGAGAAATTCACTCAATCTTCTATAGATTTTATTGGGGCTCCATCACTATCTCTGTAGCTGATCCCAGTCTCCTCAGGAAGTGGGCTGGTGTCAGGTAAATCAGAGCCCCACCCTAAATCACATCTTTAGTGTGGCCAGAAATGCCACCCTAAATCATATTGTTAGATTGTCAGGTGACCAAAGGCTCCCAGGCAAACATAAACATTCTTATCAGACACAACATTCCAAGCTCTTAAAGATTACCTCCCAGAAGCTGAGAGTAAAGGCAGGACCTCTCTTTATGTAAGGATAAAGTCTTTATTTACACACATATGGAAAATTCATGGGGCAGAGTTTGGAAAAAAGAATAGGTAGAGTGTATTCCAAGTGAAGAGAATGATATGACTAAAATCCTGGCAGGTTAGGTCACACTGAGTAAAAGGTTTTGTATTCATTTATTTATTAAACCAAAAAATATTTATCTGCTTGCCTAAAACTTCCAGGTTCTAGAATATAGAAAAAAGCAAATTAGATACTGCTCCTATTTGCATTGTGCTTATGAATGGTAAACTGCCTTCAGGTACAAATTTCTCTGTAAGTGTGAATTTTCAGTATGAGAAATGGGAGGTTCCAGCTCTCATAGCAAACTCACCACAAGTAGATCTTCAGCTAGAACCCTCATAAATGACCAGCCTCCTGTTCACGAGATTCCATACCCTCTGCCTCTTGTTCAGCTAAGGCGACCCACACTCATTTTCAGTCCTATATATGTATGTCTATATATGTCTAGCAGACTAGAATTACTGCAGGCATGGGGATTACTGTTTTCCTTGTCCTTTGAGTAGCCCTTAATGAATGGATGATGAGGGAAGTTATAAGTGTCCAGATTCCTTTGCTCCTCAGATGTGACAATTCAAAAGTGTTTTTGACATTTTCCCTGGAGTTTCTCTAGGGATTAGGCTTCAACTGCCTACTCTACAGTAGCTGGTTTAATAACACACCCCTTACTGTCTTCCTTCACTTACCTGTATAACTTACTCCCCTTATATTAGAAGATGTACTTCTTGGGGAGATTCAGCTAAGACACATGAATTAGGGCTTACTATGTATTGTATGAAGTTTTATACCTTCTCATTGAAGCATTGGTGCTTTTTTCAGTTTAGAATTGTGTCTGGCTGTATAAAACAGGAACCTTCAAATAAAGCATCCACCTTCCTGGATGAGACTCAATAAGAAACAACTATTTAGACAAGGAAATAAAGAAATAGGCAGCAGCTGAGAGTGACATAGCACCAGGACATCTTTCTTGGCACACCCAGAAATTCCATTAGAGAAGTGTGGTATTGAAGCAAGGCAATCCACTAAAATTATTTTCAAATTGCAGGCACATGATATCAGTTTACTTGAGTATGACTAGCATTTCAAAAAATGAAATGATAGAATGGAATGGAATAGAAAAAAATATTGCAGGTAAAAAAAAGTATGTAGTGTTTTGAATTTGGAAGATATGTATACTTTAATATTGGTGCAATATTAAAGGTGATTTTTTGCCGTTTTATNATCTGGCCATGTGTAGCAACATGGATGGACCTTGAGGGTGTTATGCTGAGCGAAATAAGTCAGGCAGAGAAGGACAAATATCATATGTTTGCACGTATAGGAGGATTAGGAGGATCTAAAGGTGATTTTTTTAATAGTAGATTGTCACAATGTTTCAGAAACACTGGTGTAGAGCCAGATAGCCTCAGTTTAAATCCTAGCTCTACTGTTTGTTGGCTATGTGACTCTGGGTAAGTTAACTATTTCATGCCTAATTTTCCCTATTTGTAAAATAGGGATTATAATAGTATTTCTCTGTGACTGAAAAGCTGTTTATTGCCTTCTAATATACATTTCTTCTTTCTTATTTGCAATTTGTACCCCAGTTTAGTTTGAGGCAACAACATATTCAATTAAGTACCATTTTTCCAGCTTCTCCAGTAGCAAGAGGTAGCCATATAAGCAACATTTGAAAATGAAATGTAAGAGAGAGTCTGATGGTAGGGGGCAGGTTTCTGATAAATTTTTTGCTTTCCTGATGAAGGGGAGAAATATGACTGATGCCAACAGCTCTTTTCTTCTCCCTACTTTGAATATGGATACAATGCCTGAAGCTAGGACAGCTATCTGTGAACACAAAATAACAAGCTTGAAGCTAAAGGCCTATATGCTAAGGCTGGTAGCAAGGAAATATGGGAAGAGACTAGACCCTGATGACATCAGTAAACTACAGGAATAAGCAGAAAATACCTACCCCTGGATTGTTACTGTGTGAAAGAAAGAAACTCCAATTTAATTAAGTCACAGATTATTTTTATGTTACTTAAGGTCAAAAGAAATTCTGAGACTCATAAGGATTTGTTACTATGATAAAATAAGTTAATACATGTCAAGCATCTACAACAGTGGTAGTTTAACAAAATGAAGACTGTTATTATTACATGTATTAGCTGTGAGGTTGAAGGAAGGGAAGGAGGGAAGGAGGTTTTCCAGGGTCATAGTTCCCTCTTCTGAAAACTGAATGTTGTGACTCAATGGCTGTTAGAGCCCTGCCCAGCTCCCTGTGCCCTGGAAAGAGAGCAAAGTGATCAAGAGGAATCTGAGAGTTTTACTTTATCATTTTTGGGCTCAGCATTTCCTCTGTGCTCATTGAGGTTGGAAGCCCAACATGACTGAGACAAAGGATTTTACTGGTCTCTTCTGCCATTCTCAGTTTTAATAAATAAAAAGAGCTCATCACATCTGGTACTCACCTGGACTTTATATCCATCCAGAGAAAGATTGAGACCATTCCCTTTACTTGGTAAGGTGTAGATGTCTGTAAAATGGAAACCACTCATTATGTTATAGGTAACAGATGCTTCCCTTCCTTCTGAGAAAACCTTTAAAAGAAAGAACTTATGGTTATAACCCCTAGAAGTCCTTTGTTCACCTTGTCTGCACCTATTCCTTTCCCTACCCACATAGGAGACATAGGCCTAACCCCCCTGTATCATAGCAGTAGTAGAGAATGTGGGGTAAGTCACTTCTGCTCCCACTCCAGGCTTGTGTGCCCCATCTAGGACTAGGCCAATGGTCAGGGTGAAGCGCACAAGATTATTCATGGGAAATACAGAAGAAAATATTAAGACTTCTCTATTATCTGAAAAATAAGAAGAAACTTAAGCTGTTACAGTATGGATTGTCAATAGTACATGATTATAATTTATAATAAGTAAACAAATTGAGAAGATGTGCTCAGAAATGTTTTACTAATGGGGTGAACAATCCAAATGTTGGGAGGACACTGGGCCATATATCTTTAAGATTTATTGAGCACTTACCATATACTAACTCTATTTTAAGCACATTATGTATATTAAATCAATTTAATCCTTACAACAGACCTATGAGAAAAATTCCATTTAATAATTTTGTATTTGAGGTAACTGAGGCACATATTGGTGAAGCAAATTGTTCAAGGTCCTGTAAGTACTGAGTAACATATCTTGGACAAAAGCCCAAGACATTTGGCTATAGGGTCTCATTATTAACCACTTTCAGTCAGTGAAAACCAAAATCCAAATTTCTGGTATAAAATGGATATGCTAATCTGAAATCATCATTTTTTGGAGCAAGAATTGTTTTACTTCTGTCTGGCCATATCCTCCTCCAAGAACTCTAGAGCCAGACTGCCCAGGTTCAAATCCTAGCTGCATCATTCACTTCCTAGCTGTGGGACTTTCTAGCTGATAGGCAGATGATATAATCTCTATGAGCCTCAGTTTCCCCATCTGTTAAATAGGAATAAAAATATTTAGTTATTACTTTACATAATTGTTGTAAGGANATAAGGCATAATAAAAACTCAAATTTTTTAATTTGGGCCCAAGTTCCTCAAAAAGCTTGATGTAGAGTTACATATAACTCAGCAGCAATTCCATTCTTAGGTATATACCCTAAAGAAATGAAAATATTTCTACACAAAAATTTTACATATGTGTTCATAGCAGATTTATGCATAATTGCCAAAGGCAGAAACAACTCAAACATTCATCAACTGATGAGTGGATAAACAAAATGGTATATCCCTGTAATGGAATATTATTCAATCATAAAAATAAATGAAATACTGGTACCTGCTACAACAGGGATGAAATTGAAAGCACTATGCTATATGAGAAAAGCCAGATTCAAAAGATGATGTATGATTTCACTTTTATGAAATGTCTGGAATAGGCAAATCCATAGAGACAGAAAATAGATTAATGATTGCCAGGGGCTGAGAAGTGGACAGAGAGTGACTGTTAATGAGTGAAGTATTTCTTCTTGGGGTGGGTGATGAAAATGATTTAGATTAAATGTGTTGTTGGCTACACAATTATGTGAATACACTAAAAAACACTGACTTGTATACTTTTTAAAGGATGAATTTTGTTATTTAAATTATATGTCAATAAAGCTGTTACAAACAAAAAGAAGGGGATCTTAACACTTTCTTGCTTTATGCTGTTGGAGAATTCCCCAACATATCTCTGCAAATTTGCCTCAAGGAGAAATCCCTGTGCCAGTGCCCTCACCCCCATGCCTATATGAGAATTTTCTCAAATAAATGATTGACCTCCCCTCTCACTCTGCCTGGCTCCCAGCCGTTTCCTTATCAACCCTCTCTTATCTTTCCTGCTAGCAGAGGTCCATAGTCCCACCCCACAAAATTTGTTCCCTGGAGAGATGTGAAAGTGGAAGAGGGACTGACCATCCATAAACACCCCTGGTAACAAGCCTACCAACCACAGACCCAACTTTGGAGCCAGCAGCATACACAGGATGTGGCTACAGCCCCATATGACCATGACACTGAAGGCAAACCTATTAACCAGGAGAAGGTTTTTACCTGTTAAAACCAGGTGGATAGGGTGCCTGCTCTTTCCAATGAATACACACCAAATGCAAAGCTACATGGAATGTGAAGAATAAGGCAAATATGACACCACTAGACACAAATGAAGCTCCAGTAACCAAGCATAAATGAACGGAAAAAGAAGAAATAGAGATGTATAAACCAATTGCTTGAGGGCAACTGGGTGGCTCAATTGGTTAAGCATCTGACTTCAGCTTAGGAGATGATCTCCCAGTTCATGAGTTTGAGCCCTGAATTGGGATCTCTGCTGTCAGTGCAGAGCCCACTTTGGATTCTCTTTCTCCCTCTCTCTCTCACACACTCTCTCTTTCTGGCCTTTCCCTCCTTGCTCTCTCTCACTCTCTCTCAAAACTAAATAAACATTGAAAAATAAAAAAAAACCTACTTGACAATTAATTCAAAATAATTGTCTTAAAATAGCTCTGCGAGCTACAAGAGAAGATGGACAGACAACTAAATGAAATCAGAGAAACAATATATAAAGAAAATGAGGAGGTTAATAAAGAAATTAAAACCATTAAAAAAAAAAAACCCACAGAAATCCTGGAGCTGAAGAACACAATGACTGAACCAAAAACTACAATAGAGGTTCAATAGTGGACATAATCAGGGGAGGAGGACAAGATGGCGGAGAAGTAAGGAGCTCCGTACTTGCACTCAGGCCCATACATCACACAGAAAAGATCTGAAGCCATTGGAANTACACATAGAAAAAATAACAAGGAAGAGAGGAGAAAGCTTATTTGTCTTATGAAACATTAAAGTTAATTTATATATGCATTATGAGGGTCCCAGAAGGAGCAGAGGAATAGATTTCAAAAGTGGGGCACCTGGGTGGTTCAGTTGATTGGCATCTGACTTCAGCTCAGGTCATGTGACTTCAGCTCAGGTCATGGTATGGTAGTTTATGCGTTCGAGCTCTGTCTGACTCTGTGTTGATAGCTCAGAGCCTGGAGCCTGCTTCAGATTCTGTCTCCCTCTCTATCTGCCCCTCCCTCATTCCTGCTGTATCTCCTTCCACTCTCTCAATAATAAATAAACATTAAAATATTTTTTAAAATATAGGGTTCAAAAGTGTTTAAATACAAATAATCAAAGAAAATAGACCCATGATTTCCAAAGAATCCCAGAAGACCAAACATTAAGAGGTATAATATTAAGAGGTATTCACTGATTAACATTATAATACAATTGTTAAAAATCAATACAAAGAAAAAACTGTGCGACACCGGGTGGCTCAGTAGGCTAAGCATCCGACTTCGGCTCGGGTCATGATCTCACGGTTTCTGTGTTCAAGCCCCGCGTCAAGCTCTGTGCTGACAGCTCAGATCCTGGAGCTTGCTGCCGATTCTGTGTCTCCCTCTTTCTCTGCCCCTCCCCCGCTCACACTTTCTGTCTGTCTGTCTCTCTCTCAAAAATGATAAAGAAACATTGAAAATTTTTTAAAAAAAAGAAAAATTGTAAAACAGTAAGAGATAAATGACTTGTCACATAAGAAAACTAATCAGGCTAAAGGGGAACTTCTCAGCAAGAAACCATTGCGGGCTGGGGAGAGTGAAAGATATACCAAAAGTGCTGAAGGGAAGAAAAATTCTGACCAAAAATACTATTCCTATCAAGGCTGCATTTCAGAAAGGAAGAAGAAATACTTTTCTAGAGAAATAAAAGCTAAGGGAGTTCATGGACTACTAGACCTGGCTTGAAAGAAATGGTAAAAGTAGTTCTCTAGGTTGAAATGCAATAGCAACATGAAACATACAAAAGGATAAAGCTCACTAGCAAAGGTAAGCATATAGTCAAGTTCAAAATTATCTAATACTGGTACATAAATCATTTTCAACTCAAATATAAAAGTTAAAATTATTAAAAATAACTGTAACTACAATAATTTGTTAATGGGTACATTATATAAAATATGTATATTGTGACATCTATAACATAAAATGTGGAGAATAAAGTGTATAGTTTCTGCATGTTATTCAAGTTATATTGTTTTTAACTTAAATATACTCTTATAGCTAAGTATGTTTCATGTAAGCCTCATAGTAACCACAAGCCAAAAACCTATAGCAGAAACACAAATAAAGAGAAAGGAATAAAAGCATACCACTACAAAAAAAATCACCAAAAAAAAGACATTAAGGAAGGAAAAAAAGAATGAAAGAATTACAAAACAGTCAGAAAAAAATAAGATGACAATAGTAAGTCTTTCCTGTCAATAACTATTTTTTGTTTATTTGTATATTTTTAGAAATAGAGAGAGGGGTGGGTGTGTGTGTGTGTGTGTGTGTGTGTGTGTGTGTATGTGTGTGCGCACAAGCAGGGAGGGGCAGAGATAGAGGGAGAGAGAATCCCAAGTAGGTTCCTTGCTACCAGTACAGAGCCTGATGCAGGGCTCTATCTCAAAAACCATGAGATCATGACCTGAGCTGAGATCAAGAGTCTGATGCTCAGGGTGCCTGGGTGGCTCAGTCGGTTAAGTGTCCGACTTCAGCTCAGCTCATAATCTCACGGTTCGTGGGTTCGAGCCCCGCGTCGGGCTCTGTGCTGACAACCAGCTCAGAGCCTGGAGCCTGTTTTAGATTTTGTGTCTCCCTTTCTCTCTGACCCTCCCCTGCTCTCGCTCTCTCTCTCTCTCTCTCAGAAATAAATAAAACATTAAAACATTTAAAAAAGAGTCTGATGCTTAATCTAATGGGCCACTCAGACGCCCCATCAATAACTAAAAAGAACCACTTTAAATGTAAATAGATTATTATCTCTTCAAAAAATATGGAATGGATAAATGGATAAGATAAAAGCTATATGCTGTCTGTAAGAGACTAATTTTCACTATAAGAAACCACATAGGCTGAAAGCCAAAGGTTAGCAAAGGTCATTCATTCAATAATAACAACAACAACAAAAAGCAAAGCAGAAGTAAGCTATACTTAATACAAAATAGGCTTTAATTTAAAAAAAGCTCACAAGAGACAAAGAAGGTAATTATATAATGATAAAGGGTTCATTTCATCAAGAAGATAAGATAATTGTAAACATATGCACTCACGGAAATGTAATATACCACAAAAATACAAAGAATACTGAGAGAACATTATGAAAAATTATAAACCAAAAAAATGGATCAATACATTTCTAGTGATATACACCCTAACAAGACAGAATCATGAAGAAATAGAAAAGTACAAACAGGCCAATTACTAGTAAAAAGATTAAATCAGTAATCAAATCCTTCCAACAGAGAAAAATTCCACCAAGATATGGTTTCAATGGTTATTTTTATCAAACATTTAAAGTATAATTAATGCTAAACTTTCTCAACTTCTTTATATTTTTTCGAGGGAGAGAGTGGGAGTCCATACTAACAAGTGAGCAAGGGCAGAGGGAGAGGGAAAGAATCTTAAATAAACTTTGTGCCCAGTGAGGAACCCAACACAGGGCTTGATCTCACCACTGTAAGATCATGACCTGAGCTGAAATCCAGAGTTGGATGCTTAACCAACTGAGCCATCCAGGCACCTCATCGAACTCTTCAAAAAATTTGAAGAAGTGAAATTTAATTCATTTTATGAAGCCAACATTACCTTGATACTAAGGTGAGAAATGAAAACTAAACAAAAATAAAATTATAGTCCAACATCCCTGATGAATTTAGATGGAGATAATATCAAGAAAATACTAGCAAAGTAATTTCAAAAGTATATTTTAAAAATTTACATCATGATCATATCTACACTAAAGGTCTCAACACAGTCAAATAACTTGTAGCTGAGCTTCTTCAGTATGCTATGTCTCCACCTTGACACAAACAAGGTGTAATTCAGTGAAGGTTACAGGAGTTATTCTTTAATATCTCATCTGGGCACACATGCACACACACATATACACACACGTACATGTACTTGCACATATGTATATGCATACACACGTACACATACACATACATACACGTACACTCGTCTTTATCCAACAGATAAAGAATTAACTTAACCAAATCCCTCTTACCCCCCCAACCCTATGATGAGAATACTATTTATTAGTGTCCTGCCAAACCCTAAAACATGACTAAATTTGCTTCCAAACATAAGGCCTAAGTACAAATCTTTATAGATACATCAAAAATCCCAATTAAACATCAGTCACAAACACCAGTATGACACATCGATTCATAGCTACCTATAGATACCTTGCACCCCTGAGATGCAAGATAGTTTCAATATAAAAGAAATCAATAAAAGACTTGTATCCTGAAGATGGTGGTGTAGTAGGAGGACCCTAGGCTTGTCTCACCCCCTCAAACACAACTAGGTATCTATCAAATGATTCTGAGCACCCAAGAAATTGACTTGAGGATTGATAGAACAAACTGCACAACGAGGGGGAGAGAAGAAGCCACACTAGGGAAGGTAAGAAGTGTGGAGACTTAGTTTGGGAGAGAAACAGAACTCAGGTGTTGCAAAGGAGAAGAAGTCCTGGTCTCTAATAAAAGAGAGAGACAGAGAGAGAGAGAGAGAGAGAGAGAGAGAGGAGCACACTGGGAAACACACAGAACACTTCCCCATTTCCCCAACACTTCCCCAAAGCCGCTGGCTGGGAAAACAAGAGTGGCTGAATTTCATGAGTTTTTGCAGCCAGTGGGGCTCAAACACAGGAGTTTTAAAGGTCAGAGGGCTTGGCTCGGATAGAGCTTTGAAGTTACTGCCCTACTCCTAGAGAGAGTTTGGCAAAAAATCCTGGGGCAGGTGGTGTGATCTGAAGATTACCTGAGGTACATGGAGGAAAGACTGTTCACTGTTCTTACAGTCCAACTGTAAGATGGTGTTCACAGAGTTGTCTCTCCAGAGACAAACCATCCAGTGGGTGCTATTTCCTTCCCCCACTTTTCAGCATAGGAACAGAGACACCTGCTGAGGGTGGCTAACCCAGATACTTACTCTTTAGCTTCCTTGTTCCAAATACCACACCTCTGCACTCTGGTGCGATTGTCATTCTTTGTCAAATCTGCATCAGTCCCAGTATGGTAAGACCTCCCCCTGGAAAACCAGCCCAGGTCCCTGGCACAGCACTTTCTTAATGTTTAGAATTTTAAACGTCAGCAGTCTTAGCTGGGATACAGCCCAAAGAGTGCTGTGCTGTTCCAGGCAGGCAAGCAACTAGGAGACAGACAGCATGAAAACAGTTATGTGAAAAACACCTGGAACACACAGAGTGAAGTTATTAACTTTTCTGGGTGCCGGAGCCCAGCTCCAGCAAGGTCCAGGGATCCCTGAAGGATGGATGGTGTCAGCAATGGAGTGATGAGAGAGGCATGAGATTCTTTCTGGTCACCAGCCAGATGGCTCTGCACTGTCTGAGACTCAACTTTATTTTATGATTTAGTGTTTGAGGATGGCACAGAAGTGGCATTCTGATGATAAATCCTTTTATCAATAAAAAATTTCCAGAACACTGATATGCAAAAGGATGGGGAACAGCCCAGAAGTGGCATTCTGATGATAAATCCCTTGATCAGTAAAGATTTTCCAGAACATTGATATGCAAAAGGTATGCGGAAGAGCCCAGAGGTGGTATTAGCATAGTAAAGGCTAAAGTTAGTTCTTTGTGAGTAGGGGTCAACAGCCCACTCATCGCTTCATGGGAATTATTAAGAAAAACAGGTCTTTCAGGAATGCAATGTTGCTCCCATAACCACAAAAGAAGAAGTTCCTACAGTAAGTTCCTTGACAAAGTGCAATCAGCATATCAAGGCCAGAATGAGTCACTCCTAATACGAATTAACAAGGTGACTTGGGGGTCAGTACTCAAGCAGAAACAACTGGGTGGGGGTGGATATCAGCTGCCATCTGACGGTAAGAGTCCGTGCAACTTATTTTAACCTCACAAGGAGTTATTTCTCAGCCTATGAATTCAGCAAATGGCTCCCAAAATCTGGGGGTGCTTCCTTGAGAGCAGCTAGCATGGAGACTCCTCTCCAGGGACAAAGGAGCTGGTAGATGCCATTTTCCTCCCTTGCCCTTCAGCACAGTCACAGAATCATTTGCAGTAAGCAGCACAGGGCTGACACTGGCTGCCTAACCTGCTTACACCAAGTCCTGTCCTCTCCAGTGCTCTGTTAGTACTACTTTTCTTGGGTAAGTATGCATAAGGACCAAAAAGCCCTTTCCTGAAAAGAACAGGAAAAACACCCAGACACAGAAAATCTCCCAACCAGAGCATTCCACAAGGCTTCAGTTCTAATGTAAGTAGCATCAGGTCTGATTTAACAAGATGAGTAGAGCACAACTAGTTAAAACTGGTGGCACTATGGACAAAGGTCAGACACTGCCCACTGCAGAAGACTGTTCTGAAGGACAGAATAGCCAAAACACAGCAAGAGCATGCCTGAAGCACACACCAGAGACACTACCTGAAGCACCAGGCCCTGGACACTATATGACATCTTCTTCATGAAGCCATTACTCTCAAAAGCAGGAAACATTAACAGGGTTTTCTAACACAGAGAATAAGACTGAAACTTAGACAAATGCCAAAGTAGAAGAAATCATCCCAAAAGAAAGAAGAAGAAAGATGACAACTAGAGATCTAATTGAAACAGATATAAGTAATATGTCTGATGGAGAATTCAAAGCAACAATCTTAAGGATATTTGCTGGCTTGTGTAAAACACTTATAAATGAAAATGCAATAACTGAATTTGCAATTGACCGCATATAATGACCACAATGATGGAAGAAGTAGAGGAAGGAATAATTGATACAGAAGATCAGATACTGGAAAATAATAAAGTTGAACAAAAGAGAGAAAAAAGAATTATGGATCACAACAATAGACTTAGGGAACACAGTGCTTCCATCAAATGTAAGCATATTTCTATCATAAGAGTTCCAGAAGAGAGAGAAAAGGGGGATTATTTAAATAAATAATAGCTGAAAACTTCCTTAATCTGGGAAAGGAAACAGATATCCAAATCCAGGAGGCACAGAGAAGTCCCATAAAAATCAACAAAAGCAGGCCAACAACAAGATATATTGTAATTAAGTTTTCAAAATATAGGGGCGCCTGGGTGGCTCAGTCAGCTAAGTGTCTGACTTCAGCTCAGGTCATGATCTCATGGTTCGTGGGTTCTAGCCCTGTGTCGGGCTCTGTGCTGAAAGCTAGCTCAGAGGCTGGAGCCTGTCTTCTGATTCTGTGTTTCCCTCTCTCTGACCCTCCCCTGCTCACACTGTCTCTCTCTTTCTCTCAAAAATAAATAAAACATTAAAAATTTTTCAAATTTTCAAAATATAGTGATTACCAAAAAAAAAAAAGTCCTAAAAGCAGCAAGACAAAACAAAAAGGCCCTTAACTTACAAGTTAAGACCAATAAAGCTAGCTGGAGATATTTCATCAGAACTTTGGCAAGCCAGAAGTTAGTGGCATAATATATTCATTTTGCTGAAAGGGGAAAAAATCTGTATTGAATAGAATATAAGAAAAGATAAAGAATTTTCCAGATAAACAAAAACTAGAGGAGTTTATGACCATTAAACCAGCCTGAAAAACAAAAATGAAAGGGGACTCTTTGAGTGGGAGGAAATGACCAAAAGAGACAAAGACTACAAAAGGGCAGAAAAAATCTCCAGAAACCACAACAAAGCAAGTAATAAAATGGCACTAAATACATATCTACCAATAACTACCTTGAGTATAAATGGAATGTAAATTGGAGAATTTCACTCCAACAAAAAGATAGTATGACAGAGTTGANGGCAGAGAGAGAGGGAGACATATAATCTGAAGCAGGCTCCAGGCTCTGAGCTGTTAGTACAGAGCCTGACACGGGGCTAGAATCCATTAACTGTGAGATCATGACCTGAACTTAAGTAGACCACTTAACCGACTGAGACACCCAGGAGTCCCAAGAGACTCATAGTTTTAAAAAATATTTTAATGTTCATTTATGCTTGAGAGACAGAGAGAGACAGAGCATGAGCAGGGGAGGGACAGAGAGAGAGACACACACACAGCATCTGAAGCAGGCTCCAGGCTCTGAGCTGTCAACACAGAGCCTGATGTGGGGCTCAAACTCATGAACCGTGAGATCATGACCTGAGCCGAAGTAGGATACTTAACCGACTGAGCCACCCACGTGCCCCGAGAGACTCATTTTAGACCTAAAGACACCTGCAAGTTGAAAATGAAGGGGTGGAGAAACATTTGTAATGCAAATGCAAGTCAAAAGATTGGATTTATGCTACAGTTTTTATTTATATCCAAAATATATAGAAAACTTATAAAACTCAACACACAAAGAACAAATAATCCATATAAAAATGGGCAGAAGATATGAATAAACATTTTTCCAAAGAAGACATCCAGATGGCCAAGAGACACATGAACGGATTCTCAACATCACTCATCATCAGGGAAATATAAATCAGAAGCAAAATGAGACATGACCTCACATAAGTCAGAATGGCTAAAATTAATAACACAGGAAACAACAGGTTTTGGCAAAATGGAAAGGAAAGTGCTCTTCCACCTTTGGTGGGAATGCAAGTTGTTGTAGCCACTTTGGAAAACAGTATGGAGGTTTCTCAAAATGTTAAAAATTGCAAACACAGTACTAGGTGTTTTCCCAGAGGATACAAAAATATTAATTTGTGGCTTTTATCAACACATTACACCAGATCGAGCTAACAGATTTATGCAGAATATTCCATGCAGAAACAATGGAATATACATTCTTTTCAAGTGTATATGGGACATTCTCAAAGATAGAGCACACGTTAGGCCACAAAACAACTCAATAAATTTAAGAAGTTTGGAATCACATCAAGCATCTTGTCCAAACAAAGAATATGAGAGTAAAAATTAATTACAAGAAAAATATGAACACAAACACCTGGAGGTTCAGCAACATGCTGCTAAAATGTTTCAAACAAGAAATCAAAGAAGAAATAAAAAATATATGTAGAAAAATGATCAAAAATAGTTGGAACATAGAAAAAGTACTTCTTTTTAATTTTAATGTTTTATTTATTTCTGAGAGAGAGAGAGACATCATGAGAAAGGGAGGGTCAGAGAGAGAGAGGGAGATACAGAATCTGAAACAGGCTCCAGGCTCTGAGTTGGCTGTTAGCACAGAGCCCGATACGGAGCTCAAACCAATGAACCGTGAGATCATGACCTGAGCCCAAGTCTGATGCTTCACTGACTGAACCTCCCAGGAGTCCCCAGAAAAAGTACTTCTAAAAGAGAAGATTCTAGCAATACATGCCTACTTCAAGATACAAATAAAATCCCAAATAAAAAACCTAATGTTACACCTACAGAAGCCAGAAAACAAGAACACACAAAGCTAAGACTAGCAGAAGAAGAAAAAATAATAAAAATTAGGGTAGAAATAAATAAAGTAGATACTAAAAGTGCAATGGAAAATATCAAAAGAACAAGAGTTGATCATTCAAGAATATTTAAAAGAATTGAAAACCTATACCCAGACACAAAAAGAAAAAGAGAGAACCCAAATAATCAACATTCGAAATGAGAAATTCTGGATGACACTATAGAAAATAAATGTTTCGCAAGAGAATGTTATGAAAAATTATATACCAAGACGGCGGAGAAGTAAGGAGCTCCGTACTTGCACTCGCGCCCATACATCACACGGAAAATATCTGAAGCCATTGGAAACCTTACAAACCCTGAGGGATTGAGAGAAAAGGAAGCAGAATCCACTGAGAAAGGGTTCTGACGGCTACCTCAAGAAACAAACCAGAGTACACAAGGTGGAGAGTCCCAAATATCACTACAAATAGGAAAATAAAATAACCAAAGTCCCAACAAGAGAGACCAAGAGATACCATTCAAAAAACACTCTCTGAAAGGATAGGCCCTGGAAAGTCAAAGAGTCTTCTTGGATACAGCAACGCTCATAGATACAGAGAGCATAACAGGTCTTTAAAACCAACAAGAGCAGGAAAGAGAACTAAAATGACGAAAAGAAAGAGCTCTCCTCCAAAGAAAACTACAAGAAGAAATGACAGCTAATGAACTACTCAAAACAGATATCAGCAGCATAACTGAAAAAGACTTTATAATAATAAAGGTAAAATTGATAGCTGGGCATGAAAAAAACATAGGGGATATCAAAGAAACTATGGCTACTGAAAGAATGGAAAATAAAAATAGGCATGAAGAATTAAAAAATGCGATAAATGAGATACATAATAAATTAGAGGCCTCCAATGCACGGATTGAAGAGGCAGAAAGGAGAATAAGTGATTTAGAAGACACCATTATAGAAAAACAAGAAGCTGACAAAAAAAGAGACAAACTGATCCAGGAACAGGAAAGAAGAATTCGAGAGCTCAGCGATACGGTCAAACGCAACAATATCCATATCATAGGAATCCCAGAAGAGGAAGAGAGAGGGAAAGGTGCTGAAGGAGTCCTGGAACAAATTATAGCAGAGAACTTCCCCGACCAGGGGAAGGAAGTAAATGTTGAAATACAAGAGGTTCAAGGACTCCCCTCAGACGTAACTTGAATCGAGCTTCTGCACGACATATCATAGTAAAAATGGCAAAATACAAGGACAAAGAGAGAATTGTGAAAGCAGCTAGGGAGAAAAGGGCACTAACATACAAAGGGAAACCTATCAGAGTGGTGACAGACCTATCTACTGAAACTTGGCAGGCCAGAAAGGAATGGCAGGACATCTTCAATGTGATGAACAGTAAAAATATGCAGCCAAGAATCCTCTATCCAGCAAGCCTGTCATTCAAAATAGAAGGAGAGATAAAAACCTTTCCAAATAAACAGAAATTGAAAGAATTTGTCACCACGAAGCCAGCCCTACAAGAAATCCTGAGGGGGATGCTCTGAAGGAAAGGTTGCAAGGAACAAAGATACCAGAGACACCACCACAAACATGAACCCTACAAAAGATACAAAGACTCTAAACCCACATATTTCAATAATAACACTGAATGTAAATGGGCTGAATGCTCCAATCAAAAGACATAGGGTAGCAGAATGGATTAAAAAACAAAATCCATCTATATGCTGTCTACAAGAAACTCATTTTAGACGGGAAGATACCTTCAGATTAAAAGTAAGGGGATGGAGAAATATATATCATGCTACAGGAAATCAAAAGAAAGCCGGAGTAGCTATACTTATATCAGACAAACTGGACTTTAAATTAAAGACAATCACAAGAGATGAAGAAGGGCACTACATAATAATTACAGGGTCCATCCATCAGGAAGAACTAACAATCATAAATGTCTACGCACCGAATATGGGAGCACCTAAATATCTAAAACAATTAATCACAAACAGAAACAAGCTTATAGATAAGAATGTGCTAATAGCAGGGGACTTTAATACTCCGCTTACAGCAATGGATAGGTCAACCAGACAGAAAATCACTAAAGAAATAACGGACTTGAAAGACACATTGGACCAGATGGATCTGATGGATATATTTAGAACTTTACATCCCGAGGCCAGGGAATTTACTTTCTTCTCAAGTGCGCATGGCACATTCTCCAAGATAGATCACATACTGGGACATAAAGCAGCCCTCAATAAATTCAAAAGAATACAGATCATACCATGCACACTGTCAGATCACAATGCTTTGAAACTTGAAATCAATTACAGGAAGAAGTCTGGAAAACCTCCAAAAACATGGAGGTTAAAGAACACCCTTCTAAAGAATGAATGGGCCAATCAGGCAATTAGAGAGGAAATTAAAAAATATATGGAAACAAATGAAAATGAAAACACAACAATTCAAAATCTATGGGATGCGGCAAAGGCAGTGCTAAGAGGAAAGTACATTGCTCTCCAGGCCTATTTCAAGAGATTAGAAAAAGCGCAAGTGCAAAATCTAATAGCTCACCTAAAGGAACTAGAGGCAGAGCAACAAGAACGCCCTAAACCCAGTAGAAGAAGAGAAATAGTAAAAATTAGAGCAGAAATAAACAACATAGAGACCAAAGAAACAATTGAACAGATCAATGAAACCAAGAGTTGGTTTTTTGAAAAAGTAAACAAAATGGACAAACCTCTAGCCAGACTTATCAAAAAGAAAAGAGAGCACCCAAATAGACAAAATTATGAATGAAAATGGACTTATTACAACCAACCCCTCAGAAATGCAAGCAATTATCAGGGAATACTGTGAAAAATTTTATATGCCAACAAATTGGACAACTTAGAAGAAATGGACAAATTCTTAAACACACACTCACTACCAAAATTCACACGGGAAGAAATAGAAAACCTGAACAGACCCATAACGAGTGAAGAAATCGAATCAGTAATCAAAAATCTCCCAACAAATAAGAGCCCTGGACCTGATGG
>NW_027532000.1:0-286 GCF_008692635.1 Crocuta crocuta | reverse complement strand
GAATACGGATGCGAAAATTCTCAACAAGATCCTTGCAAATCGAATCCAGCAGCACATAAAAAGAATCATCCACCAAGATCAAGTGGGATTCATTCCTGGGTTACAGGGCTGGTTCAACATTCGCAAATCAATCAATGTGAGCCATCACATCAATAAAAGAAAAGATAAAAACCATATGATCCTGTCAATAGATGCAGAAAAAGCATTTGACAAAATACAGCATCACTTCTCAATAAAGACTTTCGAGAAAGTCGGGATAGAAGGAACTTACTTAAACATCATAAAA